>NC_090252.1:47063508-47071008 GCF_037325665.1 Littorina saxatilis
GTCCCATATCAGGAAATGTACTGCAATGCGGCCGAAGCCATGCTGATGGTGAGGCGGAGTGCGAGTCCCTTCTTGCTGGAGTCGAGTCAAAGGGTCTGGTAGATCGCGTGCTGACTTTGGAATTCCCCAACTTGACCAACGTTCTCCAGGGAACGTACACTCTTCTACTTATCGTCAACGGCACATCGCTTGCTCCCGTCAGTTGTACTATCAAAATTGCTAAAATAATCAAGGAGGACAGTAGAGGTAATATTTGTTCAAGACTGTCCTAAATGTATCAATTCAATAATTCAATTCAATTCAAGAAAACTGTATACTATAAATGCAACAAACATATTTATTTATTTTTATTTTTTAATTTTTTTTTTTGGGGGGGGGGCTCGTGTGCAAAATAACATCACATACAAACACACTCTCAGAACATATTGACACATATGATATACATAACTCTCCAGTTCAAATTAACATCCGAAGCCACATTACCATGACGTAAATAGTCAGCGTAACTCGGACGCTATCTACTAATAAAGTATTCTGGAGACACAGCTCGACTGGGAACATGCCATGGCATTGTCAACTACTGCAAAGTTGTCACGTCTAGACCAAAACTGTGCTTGATATACTGGCTTTGGAACGTTTGAGTTGTGTTTGTTTACTTTAAAAATGTCTTGTGCAAAGCTGACACGCTTAGAACAAATCTGTGCTTAATATACTGGCTTTGGAACGTTTAAGTTGTGTTTGTTTACTTTAAAAACGCGTTGTTCTCAAGACGAAATACGATGTTAACTTGATTTATTGTCTTACAAATGTGGTCTTATTTCGACATGCAGCAGCAGAGAGTGAATCTGGCAAATCAAACCATCTCATCACAACAATTGTGCCAACAGTTCTGTCGATCGCCTGCCTTGCGTTCGTCATCCTCTACCTGTTGCGTAAAAAAGGGTAAGTTAGGTTGCTCAGGAGAGACATTGAGCAAAACGAAGAAAATGTTAGTTTAAAGTCTCAACTAGCATGCAAGGGAAAGTGTCAGAGCTATCCATTTGTCTCGGACATATAATTGTGTAATTTCAAAATAAAATAAAAAGCTCACACAAAATGGAACAATATTAAGGCTCTTACAGCTGGCCCTCAGCTCTTACTTCGATTCCCTCAAATTATCTTTGCAGACGCCTCACATGTCCGTTTGGCAGAGGGAACACCAACGAAGCTGCACTAAATGCCAACCCTTCCACAGAAGCTTTTTCAACGACTACAAACACAAGGTGTGGCGTCAGAGATGAAGCCGACAATCCAAATATCGACACCAGCCCACTGCGTCGCGTGGAGTCAATCAAAACAGTCTTTACTCCCAGGAATGATGAAGGCTCAGCCTTGGTGCAGACAGATAACGTCTCTACGTCCCCTAATGACAGGTATGTTTGGGCCTTAATGACAAAGATTCTTCTTCTTCTTCTTCTTCCTTCTTTCTTCTTTCTTCTTTCTTCTTCTTCTTCTTCTTCTTCTTCTTCTTCTTCTTCTTCTTCTTCTTCTTCTTCTTCTTCTTCTTCTTCTTCTGCGTTCATGGGCTGAAACTCCCACGTACACTCGTGTTTTTGCACGAGTGGAGTTTTATGTGTATGACCGTTTTTACACCGCCATTTAGGCAGCCATACACCGCTTTCGGAGGAAGCATGCGAGGTATTTTCGTGATTCTATAACCCACCGAACTTTGACATGGATTACGGGATTTTGTCCGTGCGCACTTGGTCTTGTGCTTGCGTGTACACACAACGGGGGATAAGGCACTAGCAGGTCTGCACATAGACAAGGATACAATAACAGAAGGTTTCTTTTAATGTGAGGTGTCCCCTCATCGGAGGGACCTTGATTGTAACTTAAAGAAATTACTCACCGTAATGGGACAATTGAAATATTGCCTTCTTTTGAATTTTGTTAGAAAGGTATTTTTGGTAGTGTTGTTGTTGTTGTTGTTGATGGCCAAATTTTTAATTTTTAACTCGCCAGCCGAACGAGTATAACTTCAAGAAAGTCACTAGCCCGACCGAATTTTCGCTGGCCCGGTACGTACCACAGTTTATATGGCTTTGCAACTCGATAGTTCAATCAAACGTGTTGCATTTGACCAACATTTTCACCGGCCAGCCGGGCGAGTTCTACTAGCCCGGCGGATCTGTTACTCGCCCCTGGCGACTGGGCGGACGATTTGGCCCTCCCTAGGTTTCATTTCAAATTGCAATTTTGTCGACATCAACATGCGTTTGTTCATTGAACGATTTTAGAGTACTGCAATATTGTACTTGTAACTTGTTTCAGGGAATCTGGAGGAATGACTTCGGGTGCCGAATTCGATGTGGCCTGAGAACTAAATGGTGTCAATGCTGGATTGTAACATTGCAGCCAAAGGGTTGTCTTAAATCTCATGTCCTGCAAAAGAATGGTAGTAAGTGTAAGCCATGCTCAACTAATGGCTGCTTAGTAAATGTTCCCCCTTTGCTTACATATTCTTGCAATGTGTGCTGTAGTCAGTAAGGCTTCAGGTTTACTATATGACGCAAAAGGGTTTGCATTATATTGAAACATGTGATATGTATTTTTGCGCCACAAAAAGAAACACATGTTTAAAAGCTCGCATTTCGCAAGAAACAAGTCAAAGACCACAACTTGTATTATTTCACCAAGTACTCTTGTAGTTGTTTCACATGGCAAGACTTACAGAGGAGTTACTTTACTCATTTTTGATGGACTTTTGAGAATGTCTCCTCTAACTGTTCCATTTGCTAACTTGATCACAAGTTATCTACACATGATATCGTTGAATCAAATACGTATGTTATTTGGAGTTCTGTCTCAAAATCCTTCCTTTTTTATGTTGATAAATTATTCAACGTATCAAAATATCCAAACAATGATACCAAAAAAGAAAGAAAAGTTATTCCACGTCGTCGTGGAAAAAGTAGTTTGTGTTGTGTACAAATCGGCAAGCGTACTTATTGTTACATATGTGGGTTTTTTTTTACACTGTTGTTGCTGTTGTTGTTGCTGATTTTTCTTGTTCCATATTGTTTAACCAAAAAATAAACGGGTTGCTGACTACTATTTGAATCTGAGCTATTATTTGCTTGAAGCATCTGTCGTTGTTTTTATTTGATTGGTTTATGTTTATTATGATCTAAATTCCATTTTCATTTATTAACCAACTTTCTCACCTGTAAAGGCTTATAGATCAGCCTGTGCAATTACCAGTATTTTAAAGATGTATAAATACTGATACAGAGTTGTACGTATGGTCTATACTGTAACACCTGAGTGCAATACGAGCTTGATATTGTATTTACTGTTGATGCAGTACGTTTATATCATCTTTCGATTGATTGACGTAGTGTTATGCGGTTTGACGTACATCTATGATAATGCGTGAAGAATAAATGTGTATAACTATCTTTTGGTTCCTCCTTTACGTAAACAGATTCATAGATATAATGTATGTGTATTTACAGTTTGCCTTTTTATTGTCTGTATATTTCAAAGTATTGTAGATGTGAATGATGTCCTGCAAATTGCATTGTCGAATTCAAAGCAGAACTGTGTATGACGGAAAACCCAACTTTTAATCCATGATGCATGTCAAAGCTTTCTGACCGATAAGTTAAAACATGTTAATAATCATTCAGTAAATGTATAGTTTGTCAAAGTGTATAAAAGTGTTTGTCAAAGTTTCCAAATAATAATGTGCCTGTTCTTTCTGTCTCTCTGTGTTTGTTTGTCTGTCTGTCTGTCTGTCTGACTCTCTGTATGTCTGACTCTCTGTATGTCTGTCTCTGTCTCTCTCTCTCTCTCTATCTCTGTCTTCCTCTCTTTCAGGCACACACACACACACACACACACACACACACACACACACACACACACACACACAACCGAAGAGTAATATTGCTTTTATGTGTCCAGACAGGTCCAGACAGGTTTTTACTGTGCCATAAAATCGACCATTTATTGAAATGAAACAATTAAAACAGTACTATTTTATCAAGTCGCCATGCAAGCTAAACAGTTGTTGTTCATATGATCTGTTGTAAAATGTACGCAACTGAATTTTCTGCACACGATGTTGTTTAGAACAAAACGAGGACCTAGATACAACGCTAACAGGGCAGGGGAGACAATTTATTGCTTCTATTCTTACCATCATGAAATTGTCTTCCCAGTAAGTAAAAACGGGTTTGCAGGGTATGGCTCACACTCACACCACAACTTGACAGCTAAACAGTTTGTGAAAACTGTTTTTATACAGTTAAGTTCTGTTTCGGCAGCAAACTTGCTTACACTGACAAGGGATGAAATGAACCTCTGCCAGACAGCATATCTCGAAAGAAATAAAGGGAAAACAAAGACCAAGGATTAAATCCCATTGCTGATTGACAAAATGTCTTTCTATACTGTAAAACCTGCCACATTGCGACTAATAGTATGATTTTCGTGCCGACACAGAAATGATTGTCAAAGAAATACACAAACAAAAATAACTGCAGTTGTTTGTCTTGTTGTTCGTTGCTTTGATGGAGGCAGGGGCGGATCACATCCTTTTTAGGGGGAGGTTTCCACATTTCTTGTAGGGACAATTGGACGACGCGAAGCGTTTCGTTGAGGGGGCAAAGGGAGGTCCGGGGCATGCTTCCCCGAAACATGTTGATCAAAACAAGGAAAATGGAGCTATCTGGTGCAATCTGAGCCAAGAAACTTCCCCTTATACAGCTTCCCAAAAGTAAATGTAAGAAGTCAAATTAGGATCAAAACAAGGACAATTTATTGATCTAGTGCAACCTGAACCAACAAATTACCCAACCACTTTCCACAACCGTCACTTAGAAGACAAAGGCCGGCTCCTGGGGGGGTCCGGGGGCATGCCCCACCGGCCAATTTTGATAAAAATGAAGGAAAATGGAGCAATCAGGTGCAATCTGAACCATCATGGTTTTTTTTTATTATCAATTGTATTTTATTTTTTATTTACAAAAAAAATAGACTGGAGGGGTGGGGGGGGTGGGGTCCGGAAACCCCCCCCCCAAAAAAAAAACCTGGATCCGCCCCTGGGAGGTATAGATGTCCAGCTCAAGTGAGCGTTGTGTACGTGTTGTCCTCGCAGCTCTGCTCCATGGTGAATGATACCAAGTACAGGCCTGCACATACAATCACATTTATTTTGAATGCTAGTCATAACGTTTGCTTTTTATCACGGCTAGATCTAAGCAATGAAGAGTAAACGACCAATGAAAATATTTGTTTTGCTGGCATATTTGGAGACTCATCTAGCAATTCACAAAGCTTATTATAAGTTTTTATGTTCATTCACTTGCAATATCATTACCAGGGCGAAGTGCTGTCTGGCTTTTTGTCTTTTGTTTTGAACTGGTTTGGTACCTGACACCAGAAAGGGGACAAGGGACCCCTTGTCATTAACATTGGGGGTCCCGGGGCCCTCTAGGTGGAGCGACTGTTTGAAGACCTGTCCCACTCAGCACACTTGTGGTGTATGTGCAAGTGGGAGGATCGTTTAATCCCATATGAAAGTGTGGTGAAATATTCAGTAATTTTAAAGAGGGTTTACACGGACAAGAAAGTATCTCCAAGGAACAAGAACCGGTTCACAACCCAGTGCCAGTGCCAGTCAATCGATCCATCCATGTATCCATCCATTCTACAACCCATCCGTCATCCATTTAGTGTATTCACCCATCCATCAATCCATCCATTATTTCACCCATCCATCCATCCATCCGTTAATCAATATATCCATCCATCAATCCATCCATGAATTCACCCATCCATCAAGCCATCCATCCATTAATCAATATATTCATCCATTAATCCATCCATTATTTCATCCATACATTATTTCACCCATCCCTCCATTCATTCAATAATCCAAACATCCATCCATCCATCCATCCATGTACATACTGTTGTCGAAAGCTCCACGCGGAATTGGCAGTTCTTCATACTCGTTTGATGTCGACAAAAGGCACCTTTCCCTCGCCCCATCCCGCCCTGATCTCAACACAGCAGTGTTATTAGCCACGTCGATGGGCAGAGGAGGGAGAGCTTCTTGCGGTGATCTTTTTGCTGAACAATAAAGTGAACGTTTCAAATATAATGTTAATGAGAATGATTCGTTCGTGTTAAACATGGATTTTGATGAAATACAAGAAAATATGTTGCGTATGTGAACTATCTTCGCTCAATAATACTGTTTGGGAATGTATATCCTGGAACGAAAAACTCTTATTTCGTGAACCAAATTTCAACAGAACGATCTGAAAGGTGATTCACTATTAAACTATATAAAAGCGTCTGTCTGTCTGTCTGTCTGTCTGTCTGTCTGTCTCTCTCTCTCTCTCTCTCTCCTACTTTAACACTCACACGCACGTATTCATGCATGCATATACAAGCACACACACACACACACACACACACACACACACACACACACATCCACACACTACCCCCATCACCGCCGCCACCACCACCAACATCAGCAACAGCAACACCCAAGGTTAATTACATCTCCTCGCCCTTCTGTTCCTGCAGACAAAGACGACGACGAGAACGACAATGATGGTAAGCACATTTAGGACTCCAACCACCACGTCTTTAATCAGGGAGCTCCTCAACGAATCGTCGTGTGTGTTAGCCACGTTGACGCCATCGCCGATAGACTCTTCGTTGACAGTGCCATCGTTGTCTCCACCCAAACGTTCAACCCCCTTCTTTCTGCTTTCGTTCTTGACAGGTTCAGGTGAGTTTTTGACTGAGTCTGCACCTGTGCATTCATGTTTCGGATTAAAACCAATCTGAAACGGGTAGACTGTTATAGTTCCAAAATACAAAATCAAGACACAAGAACTATCTGTTATCAAATGGCGAACGTTTATATCACATGTTCAATCTTAGACACGAAGCAAACAAACGACGACAGAAACTCTCGCCTTTCTTGTGTGTTGTTGTTTGTTTTCTTGTTTGTCTCGGATCAAACGTTCTGATAAATAACGTCTTGGTTATTTGCTTTTGTTTATGATAAACACACAGCTGGCTGAAATGTTTCTGATATCATCAAAACGTATGAGCGTTCCCTTATTCAAATTGTAAACGTCGTGCTGCAGATTGTAAGACTGTTGCCCCTGACAGAGTTCATAGAGAAACTCGCACGCACTTCCTCTACTAAAAGGTTGAGTACCTCAATTCGTAGAAGTTTCGTCTGCGAACGTATACATTAGTTGTACTAGTTGAACAGCGGCTCTTATAAAACCTATGTGAAGAGGACAATTAATATATTACCCTTTTCAAATTGTGCATGTGTCTCACCTTATACAAAATGTGAAGTCTCCCCCTCCATCCTCCTCCATTTCATTGTGGGCATATATATCGAACAGCAGATAATTAAGGCATAAACAACTTGGAAATACTTCCGCCTTATATTAAAGCAAAACGCATAAACTGTATACA
>NC_090252.1:47078508-47116008 GCF_037325665.1 Littorina saxatilis
AGTAGCAAATCGGTGCAACATTACAGATCAATGTCACTTGATATTTACATCTCTATTTTGAAATGTAGGACAAATGCTAAAGTATGTATCAAGTGGAGGGGTGGTCATATCCCATGCAAAAGCTTGACAAGATCTCATAGAGTGAGACAAACTGTTTTCCCGAGGCGCTGTGGTGCTTCTACTACCCTTTCTCACCGCCCTGATATGGCCCTTCGTGGTCGGCTGGGCGTTAAGCAAACAAACAAACAAACAAACTACCCTTTCTCATTTTGATAGAAAGCATCCGTCTAAATCTAGTCTAGAAACGGTCATTAAAACGGACATGATATTTTTTTAATATACTGTTTGTGTAAGTTCGGGGATTGCTAAAGAGAGAAATCGAAAAAAGGGAAGCGTTGAACCCTTATTTATAAGATAATGAATGACAACAGAGTTTGGGGTATCAGACTTTCGCACAAGATTCAATACTAAATAGATTCTTAAAATAGAAAAGAGAAAACATTTGATTTCCGAGATTAAATACCTGGCTTCAATCAGTACTTTGTTAAATAATGCTGTCAACCTTTTTATTTTGAAACACGTGAAATAGGCGAAAGAGTTTAATTCTACTTTCTGTTCTCACGGGTGCCTTCCTGCCTGAGCCTGTCAAATCCCTGACTAATCGGGAAATTCCAAAATTGCGGAGTAGTGGGGCTCGTATGTTGCAGACGCACTCATAAATCATTCACATCTTGCAACAAACATCATACTTTGTGATATTGTTCCTTATAATTATTTAAGGGATTTCAGATACAGAGCCACTTCAGAAATCGGTTTTTTTGTCTTTGATAGGGAATAAAAGGCTGCATTTACAGCAGACGAAATTCGTACCAAAAGCGCTCAGCAGTAAATATTCCCAACTCAGCAAATGTAAAATTCAATGGTTTACCATGCACCAGAAGTTGTCTGCTGATAACACATGCATGACATAAATACTCTTATGGGTATTTTTGTGTTCTGGTATTTAATTTGATCGTTTTTAGAATTTTATATTTTATATGTTTTATGCGGACGCAGCATGAAAATTCAAGATGGCGGCCTCCGCAACATTGCGTGTTTTGATTTGAGCGAAAACAACGTTTCTGAAGGTAAGTTTTCAAGAATACGCATCCATTCACCAATGTCACATCATTTTACTGTTTAATTCTCCCCTGGGGTCTGTTATTCATCGGGTGAAGCGCTGAAATGCAGAGACTTTGTTTAATCTTGCAATAGCTCATCAGCTGGATTGTGATGCTGATAGATCTAGATCTATCTGTTGATTACAAGTAAGGAAATCATGATCGCCACGCTGGTGATTTTAAACAGATTAAACGAACTTTGAATAAAAGGCGAGGAGAAAGAGATTGTTCATGGTATGATAAATGATTAGTCCTGCCTACGTTAAGGACTTCCATAAGGTGGGGAGGGGTAGAGTCAAAAACTGAGTGAGGGTAGGCCAGATAGTAGGATGACCAGCTGGAGATAAAAACACTCCACTCCCCATGTCTTCACAGTGTTGTGATCAAACTTTCAAAGACGGTAGGTAACAGACAAAAGCATACAGTGTATGCTAATCAAATGAGATAAGTGGTTTTGAAAAATGAAGAGGTACCGCTCTTTGAGTTTTACAATTTTGGTTTGTTGCTTGTTTCTCATCCTTTTGCTTATTTTAAGTTGACCGTGCATTGGTGTGAATTTTATTTTTACAGGATATATACAAGAGTTACACCACATGCCGGTTCCTGGGAACAAGCGTTCTGCATTTATTCCGGTGCCACAGAAGGGAGCCGATTTCACTAGTAGTAGTACTACTGTATCAAGGTTTGTTACCTAATACATCTTAACAGTAAGATATTTTTATTTGTATTAATTGGAACATGTTTGCACATCATTTGTAAGCGACCTCTGTGAATTTGATAGGTTTAACGTACGGACCCTCACTATGGTCTACATTCTGTTAGCGACTGTTTGAAGCGAATAAATGTAGCGGTCAGAAAGATTCCAGAATCAGTTGGGTCACTGGAAACTGTGTTTGTTTGTTTTTTAACCTGAAACAGTAAGAATTATACGAATTCATGAAATACAATTTTCTTTCATTTTGGTCTGTTGTGTGAAGACTTGCTAACCCGGCTTTGACCGACTCTCTGAGATAGTAAACATTATTCAAATACATTCAAATAAAAATGTCACTTTTCATCTTGTGTGTGAAGGGTACCCCAGGCTGATTTCCTGCACCATGGATGTAGAGGAGGCCAGACAGTCTGCTTCTCATTCCAGCTGTGTTGCGTTTTTTTCTGCTCGTGAAGTGTATCGCCACATTGCCAAAGCCATTGGCCAAGAGAAGTCACCCTGTCTGCCCATTTTGCATAGCCTTACAGGCTGTGACACTATGTCGTTCTTCAATGGTATTGGGGAATCAGAAGGCTTGGGAAGTATGGCAAGCATTTGAAGACGTCACTCAAACTTTCTTCAGGTTGTCTGCTCCTCTTTGTAAGCTGAGTACCACTGACAGGGCAGCACAAGAGCTTTTTGGTGTACATTTGTAGGACAAAACCAGCAACGTACTGGGTGTAAACAGTGCTAGACGGTACCTCTTCAGTAAAAAGAGCTGCCAAATTGACCATAATCCCCTTACAAGTGAGGTGCTGCTGCAGGACATGAGATTGAGAAGAGCCATCTACCTATTAGACTTCCAAACTCTGTGGGCTGGCAGTTCAAGGCTGGAAAGTGGGAGTCATTCTGGACGAGCTTTCAAGAGGTATCCAGCGTGTGCCGAGAACTCATGAGGTGTGCCTGCAAGAAGAGCTGTACAACAAAACGCTGCAAATGCTGCTAAGAAGGACTGCAGAGCACAGCTCTCTGCAAATGTGCTTGCATGCCTGTGAAAACTGTCAGCATCTAAACTGTGCAAAAATATTATTGCACCCATTTTCATACCCCAACTCAAACTTTTATTCCTGTGTCATTTTATTCAAACTGTCTATGCCATTAAAGGCTCGCATCTTCGCTATCTGGCACATTTTTTTTAAACATCATCATTTACGCCGTCAAAATAAGGATACCCTTGACGTGACAAAGAGATGTGACAAAAACTTCGGGTACCTTTTAAAAAGCCGACCACAATTCCTGAGGCACAACTGGGTCACTGTTGTATACGAAGAGAAAATCAACTTGATTAAATCCATCCAGAACAGGTTGTTTTATTTCGCCATCTTGCATATTTCTAGTGTTGTGCCATTGTACCTACTGATGTATGTGTCGATCTCACGGATGAGATGTTTATGTGTCAAATTTGAGGGATACCCAAGTCAAAACTAAAATCCATGTATTTTAGCAATGACCAAGTGGGTTGCGTTGAAACTTTCAGGAATGTGTGTCTACGCACGAGGCGTAGTTCAACCGTTTGAGTACACTTTCAAATCTTCACGAAATAATATTTTAAAAACTGCCACAGGTTTGTTGACTTACATCCCACATATTTTTGACTTCGCATGTATATATGACAGATGGTTGTTTCAAGTACTGCCAAAGTTTCTTTTGAGTATAGACACTTGCCGGAATGTGCTAGTTGTGTAAACACATGAGAACAAACAACGTTTTCGAAATACAGCGATTATGAATTTTAGTCGACTTTTGAGTTGATACATTACATTTTTATCAGTTTTATTTTGGGGGTACCCTTATTTGGGCGGCGGTCAAATAACCCATGTAAAGGCCACCTTTTATCTTAAAAGTGTTCCAGTTAGCCAAGTTGAGTGCCCTCAATAGCATACATTGAATATAACAGCACAGGAATGAATGTTTTCGTTTTGGTATGAAAATTGGTGCAATATATTTATTTTTGCACAGTTTAGGTAATCCACAAATTCTTCAACCCTGCCACCCACACCGTCCAATCATTCTCTGCACCAACAATACATGTATTGTTTGTTTAAAAATGTGTTTGTGTTAGTTTCTATTGCAAGAGAATGTCTTGTAGCATCAAAAATGCCTAAATACCCTTTTATTGGCGGCCATTTTGAAAATTGTAAAAAAACTACTGATTTCTTAATTTTTTCACGGTGGCTCTGTATCAGGTTTTGTTAAGCAAAAGCAAATGTCCATTTACGCCAAATTTGCTGTTAATCACATGAAGTGAAATATGCCTAACATACCCAACCGTTTATACTGGCGGCCATTTTGAAAAATTGTTTAAAAACTACCCATTTTTTTTTTTTTCGCGATGGCTCTGTATCAGGTTTTGTTAAGCACATAAAACTCTTCATATTTGCTTAATTTGGTGTTTGTTGCATGATTTGAATGATTTTGCAACATAGGAGCCCCACTAGAGGTTCTATGCAACAGGAAGACTCTAAAAGGAATAAGCTGGTTATATTTATGAAAATTACTCATTGAGACATTATTACGTATTGTTCATTTTTCTTCGAAAATAGACAGTTCATGCTTGATTCAAATCAAACGAGCTAGCATTTCCATTCGGAGGTAGTAGAGGGATGATTACACAGGTTTCTGCTGCTTGAGGACACAGGTGATTTTTCCTTTGTTCTTTCTTTTCTTCGTATTTATAATTATCCAATGTTGGCGCAGTATGCTGGCTGTAGGCCTACTGCTCGACTCATTTGCTGTTTTCCGCAACAAAATTGATCGAAAATGATTTATCGGTTTTGCCGCAGAACCGAACCCAGAGAGACTTAAAGTTATATCGTAAAGACAGGCTTGTATGTGTTGCTTAGCCTCATGTTCCTGCTGTAAACGAATATATTGACTTGACATCAATGAAAATATGCAAAGAAGGTTACATGGATCGCTTTTCTTGAAAAGCCCGCAGGGGAAAAACATTAATCAAGTTGAAAGGAAGTTCTGGCGCCTGTCCTGTGATTACTTGCATCTTAGTTATAAGGGGAAAATCCGATAGTTTTCTTTGTTTGACATCAGGTTTATGTGCTAATAAGTATAACCTGAAGCAAGAAGCGGACACCATCGGAACTTTCCGTTGTAAACTTTAAAGACGTCCCGAACTTTATTTTTTTTCTTTGCTGATTAGTTGAGTTTTGGTTCGTTTTGTGTATCTTCACAGCTGAACTACATAATCTCTCATTCTCTCTCTCTCTCTCTCTCTCTCTCTCTCTCTCTCTCTCTCTCTCTCTCTCTCTCTCTCTCTCTCTCTCTCTCTCTCTCTCTCAGTCTCTCCCTCTCTCTCTCTCGCTCTCTCTCTCTCTCTTACACACACACACATACACACACACAACCACCACCCCCCACACACACACACTCACACACACACACACACACACACACACACACACACACACACACGAACACAAACACACATGCATGCACAGTAAAACATGTAGACACACACACACACACACACACACACACATACACACACACACACACACACACACACACACACACACACACACACACACACACACACACACACACACACACACGCATAATAAGATGACGTTCCTGTATTCCTTGCAGTTGGTTTCAATTAGATCAGAAGGAAAAACAAGTCGCGTAAGGCGAAATGAAAACATTTAGTCAATCTGTCGAACCCACAGAATAAAACCTGTAGAGTACACAGACTCTGATAAAACTGAACGCACTGCATTTTTCTTCACGAAGACACAGCCGCTTTGTCAATCCACGCAGCAAGGAAGTTGCTGAATAGGTCCGTGCAACACGAAGTGAAACTAACATGCAAGAATAGCGAAATAGCGTAATGCAGTAAGCAGGGAAGCGCGTTTTTCTGTATTCTTTTTAACTTTCTGAGCTGGTTTCGAATACAGCATATTATGTTTATATGTTTTTGGAATCAGGAAATGATAAGGAATAAAAAGAAATCATTTTTGGATCGATTTCTTAAATAATAATCGAAGAACTAATTAACCTATTTTCGTTAATTGTGATTACATTTTAAGAGTAAACATGACATACGTATATATTTTTAGATTCAGAATCTGATGAAGAATACGATGAAATACATTTGAAATCTGTTTGCGAAAATTCGATTTTAAGGACAACTTTAATGAGCAAATTCATTAACCAATTGTTAAGCATCAAAGCTGAAATGCAATACCAAAGTCCGGGCTTTCTCAATGATTACTTGACCAACATTTCAACCAATTTGGTTGAAAAATGAGAGCGTGACAGTGCCGCCTCAGCTTTCACAAAAAGCCGGATATGACGTCATCAAAGACATGTATCGAAAAAATGAAAAAACCCGGGTGGGGTTAATATACTGTTCAACTTTCATGCAAAGTTTCATGAAGATCGGTCCAGTAGTTTTCTCGGAATCACTGTATACATACACATACACACACACACACACACACTCACATACACACACACACACATACACACACACACACACACACACATACACACACACACATACATACACCACGACCCTCGTGTCGATTCCCCGTCTCGATGTTAAAACATTTAGTCATTACTTGACTAAAAGTAAAAACAGTCATCAAGAAAAGCATAATGCGGTTTTATTTTATGTTACAGGCTCTGAGCTGAGTATGCGATCCATAGCCGATTTCCTTTTTGTCTTGATCCTTCTGATGAATACAGCAGGAGCTACGAGTAAGTCTGAGTACACCTGCCTATCTACGTATCTTCACACACGCACACTCACGCGCACACACACACACACACACACACATACACACACACACACACACACACACACACACACACATACACACACACACTCACATACACACACACACACATACACAACCAATAGCACACACATTTTTGTGTTCAATTTCCTGTCCGTACTCTCCACTTACTTTATTTGGATATTGCGGACCGGTGATTGCTGTGGGCATTCATTCGCAACAAATTTACCATATGGTTTTGACCCCCCATCCCCAACGAACATACCGCCTGGACAGCTGCTGTCCGAGACTGGACCAAGTACAACAACATTCCCTTTGAGCAGGGAACCAACAGGAACAATTTCTGGTATTGCATATATATGTGTTCAATGTCTACCACAACTTCAATACTGGTCGAGGTTTAAGTTTACGGCATACCATGTGTCATTTTAAGTTTTAAAAGATACCTCTGCATCAACATTTGTATTTCATTCTTAAGTTAAATCAGGTTATAACACTCTGTTGCTCATCTGATGTGCGTGCATGAAATAAACAAACATTATTAATATATTGCAGCTCTACATGTTAACACAACATGTTACTCGCCGCCAGTCAGCGAGGGTGAGGCTGGATTGATTCAGTTTGACATCAGACAGGACATCGACCTGGATACTGCTCCATATATCCATTTATCCGTCAGGAGGGCAAGCATGCCAGGTAAGAGAGCTACCACAGTTTGTAAAAGTATTGTCATGGTGTATACATCGTTGGTCGACGCACACGAAAACGTCCTGGACGCATTCCCAATGCTAATAACAAAATACAGTCCAAGCATCTAGGACAAAGCATGTATTCTGTTCAGTTGAAACAAACACGTTATTCTTCACAAGTGATGGACACAACATGATCTAAATGATTCACTGTGTGATTCAGAAATATAACAAACCATAAACAAAGAATAATAACAGAAAGATAGAAAGGTAACACGTTAAAAATAAAAGCTGACTGAAGCACTCCAAATTAGATTCAAATGTTAATTAAGGGAGAACATATCTCCGCGCATAATCCTCCCACAGTATGGTATACCCTTTCAAGAAAACCAGGATAAGCTAGAGTTTGGTGGAGAAACATGTTTGGTCATGCTTGTGGAGTGTATATGTTACAGTCAAATCGGGAAATCAGGTATTTCACGAGAATGCCTGAAAGTTTAGGCATTCACGGTAAATACCTGGTTTGATCAGGCAAATCCGGAAATGACTGAAATTGTTTAGGCACTATCGGTGATTGACTGAAATAGGCTGCCAGGCATTATCGGAGAATGCCTACCGCTCACAATCTGTGTTTCTGGTGAGAGTCAGAAAGCATTTCAGCACAGAAGCCTACTATAAAACTTTGAATGGCTGGGGTCGTAAAAGGGGAAAAAAACAAGTCGCGTAAGGCGAAAATACAATATTTAGTCAAGTAGCTGTCGAACTCGCAGAATGAAACTGAACGCAATGCCATTTTTCAGCAAGACCGTATACTCGTAGCATCGTCAGTCCACCGCTCATGGCAAAGGCAGTGAAATTGACAAGAAGAGCGGGGTAGTAGTTGCGCTAAGAAAGATAGCACGCTTTTCTGTACCTCTCTTTGTTTTAACTTTCTAAGCGTGTTTTTAATCCAAACATATCATATCGATATGTTTTTGGAATCCGGAACCGACAAGGAATAAGATGAAAGTGTTTTTAAATTGATTTCGACAATTTAATTTTGATAATAATTTTTATATATTTAATTTTCAGAGCTTGTTTTTAATCCAAACATAACATATTTATATGTTTTTGGAATCAGAAAATGATGGAGAATAAGATGAACGTAAATTTGGATCGTTTTATAAATTTATTTATTTTTTACAATTTTCCGATTTTTAATGACCAAAGTCATTAATTAATTTTTAAGCCACCAAGCTGAAATGCAATACCGAAGTCCGGGCTTCGTCGAAGATTACTTGACCAAAATTTCAACCAATTTGGTTGAAAAATGAGGGCGTGACAGTGCCGCCTCAACTTTCACGAAAAGCCGGATATGACGTCATCAAAGACATTTATCAAAAAAATGAAAAAAACATTCGGGGATTTCATACCCAGGAACTCTCATGTCAAATTTCATAAAGATCGGTCCAGTAGTTTAGTCTGAATCGCTCTACACACACACACAGACAGACAGACACACACACACACACACACACGCACATACACCACGACCCTCGTCTCGATTCCCCCCTCTACGTTAAAACATTTAGTCAAAACTTGACTAAATGTAAAAAGACAATGTGCTATACGAGAAACTCACAATAAATTCGTGCTCAAGGCCGGCTATGTAAAAACAAACTCCAATCACTCCGAACTTTACGAGAAAATCACAATAAATTCGTACCCCCCGCGGGTTAGGGGGAGTCCCATATTGGTTGGGACTAGAAAGAATTTACCCGATGCTTCCCAGCATGTCGTAAGAGGCGACTAACGGTTCTGTTTCTTCTCTTCTTTTGTCTTATTTCTGCCTTTCCAGTCCTTTCACCTATATTTCCTTCCAAGAAAACTCTCCCTACTATTCCCTGCAGTTTTCCAATTCTTTTCTTGTTGTCTTATTTCTACCTGACTGGATCCATCACCTTTATTTCACTTACCAAAAGTCTTCTTTTCCACATCCTTATTTCTCTGCACCCCGCATGTCGTATGAGGCGATTAACGGATTCTGTTTCTCCTTTTACCCTTGTTAAGTGGTTCTTGTATAGAATATAGTCAATGTTTGTAAAGATTTTAGTCAAGCAGTATGTAAGAAATGTTTAGTCCTTTGTACTGGAAACTTGCATTCTCCCAGTAAGGTCATATATTGTACTACGTTGCAAGCCCCTGGAGCAATTTTTTTATTAGTGCTTTTGTGAACAAGAAACACTTAACAAGTGGCTCTATCCCATCTCCCCCTTTCCCCTATCCCATCTCCCCGCTTTCCCTCGTCGCGATATAACCTTCGTGGTTGAAAACGACGTTAAACACCAAATAAAGACAGACAATAAATTCGTGCTCGTAGTCTTACACACGCGATAGTGTTACACTCGCGGTAGTGACCTGCACCCGTAAAAAAACAAACTGCAATCACTCCGAACTCAGTGAAATGGGGAAAACGATGAATAGACAATGTGCTAGAAGAGAAATTCATGCTCAAGGCAGGCGAGGTAAAAACAGACAAGGTCTCAGAACAACCCGTTTTGCCTAACAGTCGGGCAAAACGGGAAATTTGCACAAGTAGTTTTTAGTCATTTCCTGATAGTGCCTAAAAAAATTCAGTCATTTCCGGAATTGCCTGATCAAACCAGGTATTTACCATGAATGCCTAAACTTTCAGACATTCTCGTGAAATACCTGATTTCCCGATTTGACTGTAACATATACAGAATCAACGAAGCCGAATCAGAAAGCTGCACGCAGAATAAACCTGAACGCATTACACCGGAACAATATCGAGTCGAAGAGTCATTTACGCTTGCGTTTCTACATATAATAAGCGTGAATATGATGCATGAGTCATGAACAGTGATTATCCAATGGAAAAAAATGTGTTGCTTTGACAATGGCTTGCGTTTGTTTTCCTTACTTCACATGTTCCCTCTGTTTTCACACTTTTTTCCAGGAAATATTCTTCATTGCAATCGACAGCATTCAGAGATGAAATGTGAAGTACTTGACAGCAACTTCACATCGCCCGGATTGGATGGTCACAAGCTGATTCTACGCATCCCAAATGTTACTGGTGATATGCAGGACCGGTATGTGCTGCGTGTTACAATCGCGGGTGATTATGACCCTGACAGCTGGTGTGACCTACAGTTTCAAGAGAAAGGTCAGAACACGTTACTCTTTATCAAGGATTGCTTTTATTATCTTCTGTCACCAGACCAGAACAGTAAAATATACTGTCAAAATGCAGGGCCGGACCCAGGGGGGGGGGGGGGGGGGGGGTCCAGGGGTTCCGGAACCCCACCCCTGGAAAAAGCATGTACCTTGCTTTGAGTGTGTGTTTTTTTTAACTAGTTTTAGCACAAAAACAATGCTGCTCTTAACCCTCAAAACAAGGCCCAGAATGCACCAGATTGCACAGATTTTAACCGTTTTTCAAACATTTTCCGGGGGAGCATGCCCCCGGACCCCCCTAGTTCGCGCGCCTGCTTTGCAGGCGCGCGCTTGTGGCTTCGCCACTTCGCTGATTTGCCCCCCAAAAATAGGAGGAACCCCCCCCCCCCTTACAACTCAGTTGGTCCGGCTCTGAAATGAACCCGGTGTTGACAGATCTCTCTCTCTCTCTCTCTCTCTCTCTCTCTCTCTCTCTCTCTCTCTCTCTCTCTCTCTCTCTCTCTCTCTCTCTCTCTCTCTCTCTCTCTCTCTCTCTCTCTCTCTCTCTCTCTCTCTCTCTCTCTCTTTCTCTCTCTCGATACTTTTTTATTCGAGTTAATACTTCGTGGAACATTATAACATTCATACTAATAATGCCCGCTCGTCAATTTCGGTTTCCTTGTTTTTTCTTCTTCTTTCTTTTATTTATTTTTTTATTTTTTAGAGCCCATCCATGGTTGCATCAAGTAAGTGAGCTAGATAGTGGTTTCCAATAGTCTTAATTGTTACCTGTGTTGCCAATGTTGTTTGTTGAACTTGTAGAAGCAGCTTTTAACGTTCCTAATTGCCTTTCGTCCTTGTGTTCCTTCTCTAACATGCAGTCTAGTCACAAGACACTTCTTTTTACTGATGGTTATATTGCTGCTCTTTTTGTTTTGTTTTAAGTCGTCAAGTCAAAGGACGAGTTAGACATTGGACTGAAAATCGCAATCCCCGTCGTCGTCGTCGTCATCATACTGGTGATTGCACTTGCAATGTTAGTATGCAAGAAAAGGTATGCCAACCTACTCCGCACTCACTGCCGCCATAATTCTTACGTTGCCGTTAGTTCTTACTCTTTTTAAGGGATAGTTGTGTTGTGTTCCCATGGTGTTGTATTCTTTCCACTGCTGTTTATTTGTGTGTTTACTTGTTTGCCTATGTGTATATTTGTTTGTTTGTTTGTTTATTTGTTTGCTAGCGTGTTTGCTTCATAACACAAGACAAGTAAGTGTATGGAACTTTAACGTGTTTTGCTAAATGTTTCGTTTTGTATTTTATTAAACGTCCATATATTTTTCTTTTGACAATCAGTCAAGCATTAACTGAATTTTGTTAACGAGGGCGGAGGGGATGTTTGTCCCCCGATGAGTGTGTGAAATGAAAGCCATCTCAGGCTCTCTCTCTCTCTCTCTCTCTCTCTCTCTCTCTCTCTCTCTCTCTCTCTCTCTCTCTCTCTCTCTCTCGCTCTCTCTCTCTCTCTCTCTCTCTCTCTCTCTCTCTCTCTCTCTCTCTCTCTCTCTCTCTCTCTCTCTCTCTCTCTCTCTCTCTCTGTCTGTCTGTCTGTCCAGCTCTCGCTTTAGATTTTTTCAACAATACTATCCGTTCTACACAACCTTGGTAGATCCATTCGAGTGCAGATCTTAGAGATGACGTCGTTTATTGTAAAAACAAACAGACAGTTATATTTAAGGTAAGGCCATCTGTTACTTTATCATATTCAGTAAACGGATTGATTATACACAGGGAAGTGTCTGTCCAGTCGAACCTACAGCACAGACACCCCCCCAACATCAAATTCATAAAAGCAAGGTTCCCGCGTTAAAATCGTCAACAAATCAGAACTGCTAAAACGAGATCCATTTTCAATGTCATTGAAAGAACAAGCACATGTGCATTCATACCAGTAAGTTTTGTTCAGCTATCTTGTCTTAAAACAACTATCACGCACATTGTCTCATAACACGGATCTGCACTAAAATGTATCTGCATATGTGTGTGTGTGTTGTGTGTCTCTGTTTGTGCGTTAAGCTCGCTTTGGGCTTTTACCGTTGCACGTCGTAAAAGCCTTTCTCGTTTTTAATCTTAAATCATACATGTTAACACAAACTGTTCTTACAGATGCCCCAGGACAAATCTGTTTTCCTCCCAAGAAGAAAGTGCTGAGGAATCTGTCTGAAAACGAGAATAAAGCGCATCAGAAACTGTGTGGAAGTTCTTTTCTGATTCGTCAGAATTTTGTGTAATGTATACATGTTTGATGGTGTATGCCTTTAATTAAGCGTTGTTTACTATGAATGTAGATGTAAATGCTTGTATAACTGTGTTTTAATTTTAAATGTGTCAAGCGCAAAGAGCATAATTGTAAAGTTATGACGTTGCGCTATATAAATGCTCATTTATTATTATCATTATTGTGCTGATTTTGCCGATCCAGTTGCCACTATCACTGCTGTCAGCCTCCCACCGTTTCTACCGCCAGAATTAATTGCCAGATTTAATTGAAGTAAAGCAGAGGGCGGGGATGTAGCTAAGTCGGTAGCGCGCTGGATTTGTATCCAGTTGGCCGCTGTCAGCGTGAGTTCGTCTCCACGTTCAGCAAGAGATGTATTTCTCAGAGTCAACTTTGTGTGCAGACTCTCCTCGGTGTCCGAACACCCCCGTGTGTACACGCAAGCACAAGACCAAGTGCGCACGAAAAAGATCCTGTAATCCACGTCAGAGTTCGGTGGGTTATAGAAACACAAAAATACCCAGCATGCTTCCTCCGAAAACGGCGTATGGCTGCTTAAATGGCGGGGTAAAAAACGGTCATACACGTAAAATTCCACTCGTGCAAAAAACACGAGTGTACGTGGGAGTTTCAGCCCACGAACGCAGAAGAAGAAGTAAAGCATGTTTTATTTGCCCCGTCAGATGTATTTTTCTTCCCAGTGGTAACCTTCCGGAGACTCTGCTGGATGGTGGTCGAAAGTGCCAGTTACAGGAGAACGTGTTTTTTGTCAGAACGAGAAAGCAATGTGCTGAAGCAGGCAAAGCTATAATTCATCTCGGTATCATCATAATTCCCGCAGCAAGTTTCACCGGCAAGCAATAACCTGATGCAAAGCCAACCCCTCGACTACGATGCAAAAAACACCTATACGATCTACACTTCTAATCCACAAAGTATACACACATTTGTGATACATGATCAGTTTGCCTACACGATACAAAGCCCCGAACGTTCTGCAGACACTTACAACAAATTTGAGTTAATCTTCCACACAACAGGATGTTCTGTACACTCTTGTTAGGCACGTCTTCGATACTGTTCGCATTATTGCACGCCGGACACAATGGAACAGAATTGACACTTGTACAGATATATATGCATTCGACACGTGCTTCGGTGTGTGTTACTAAGTGGATAGAGTGAGGTAGACTGAAATAGCATGCCCTGTGTAATTACCGCAACCTTCGAGAAAATCGCTCTTTATTTAGTGTAACGCTGTCTAAAACTCTGGATTTGCACCCGCCGAGGCAATCTATGACAGACAGTTTACTTTCAGTGGAAAAAAAAGAGAATGAGAAAGAGTTTAAAAAACACGAAAACCTATCCATGTGCTTGCCCTTGAGTAGCTGTTAGGTTTTGAGATGGCTTATATAAATTTTGGAGGATGTAATTTTGGTGCTATAAAGAACCGACGCGCTCACAAAACAAAACGAACACTAGAATTGGAAAATTAATTAAAGTTTATTGTGAATACTTGTCGATGTCATAGTAATTCGGAATCAGCTCATAATATCAATATATAAAAGGCTAAACATAAATCTATGGAGAGCTAAGTAACCTATATAGGAGCGTGGCGGAAAAACTAATCTAAGTTTAGAAAGTGAATTAAAGCTAAAATGTGAAGTAGAAAGGACTAGCTTGAGTGAGAGTGCAGAACAGTAGAGTGTGAAGCGTGGAGCATGGAGCGAGAAGCGCGGAGCGGTGAGCGAGAAGCGCGGAGCGGTGGAAACTGATAGAAAGAAAAAACTAAACTTAGAATTCGAAACATCAAACTAAACATCAAAGGTGTCCTAAAAACATAAACATCAAAGATGGACGTCAAAATGGCGGCCGAAACAAGATGGCGGCAAATCAATAAAAAATCACCAAGACAAAAATATGTTAGAAAAACCCTACATAGAATAAACGTAGGACACAGAAACGGAAAGAAGACAAAGAAACGGACAGAAGACACAGAGACGGAAAGAAGTCATAACAAACAAAGATTCGAAACGAAAATTACACGAATTCGGTAAATAAAAGCAACATAGTCAGAAATGGATACTCGCCTTTGACAGCATCTATAATCTAAAACAGACTCAAGGCGAGCAACTGAACCTGAACTACAAAATAACTTAAAACAAAACTGGAGGCTGGCAGAAGAAACTGGGCCCCGGAACAGAGCAAAAAAAATCTATCTATACTAAAACATCTTGTTCCGTGAACGGCTTCCCAGTAAGTGACGACGAATACAGGCTATCCACCACAGAGGTGAACTAAAAATTACTGCGCGTTACTACGATATTACTGTTGCAAAACATGCGTCCCGTGCTCTCCGGGGAAAATCTCCATAGGCTAGCATGATGTCCAGCGTGAGCCATACAGGCACATGAAATTAATATCAGAAAAACGCCGGCCACACTACCTTGTTTATAAATTAGTCTGTTCGTTACAATATTTAAATGTCAGTACAACAAAAACAAAGGTCGTACCAGGACGCTCATACTTAATAAAGAAAAATAAAAGATAAAGAGCGAGCCAGACCCGCACGCGAACCTACAGAGGTGGTTGCAAAATGGGAACAAATAGGGACAAAAGTACAATAAGATAATAAAAGTGAAAGAACAAAAAGGGGAAGCCACCACCACGGAAAGTCGCATGCGAGTCAAGCTAGAAGCATGACTAAAAAACACAAGCAAAACAAAAAGAATCTAGATACACAGAAGGCTCCTTAGCAGGGGCATTCACATTCCCCCCTCGAAGACATCTTAGTCTTTACAAAAGTCAACATAAAAAATCAAACAAAAATCATCGAATACATACGTGGTTCAAAAACAAAATCCGAAACATTACAGAATCCTTTTGGCATTATCCAAAACGTAGCTGTTCGAAACGCACTCTCATACGTGGTTCAAAATACAAAAAAATCCGAAACGTTACAGAATCCTTTCGGCATTATCCAAAACGTAGCTGTTCGAAACGCACTCTCAATGAGTCTCAATCTAAAAAATCACACGTGTTCTTTCAACAAATGTAACATCATATTTCGTCGGTCCGTCTGGTCAACATACCGTGTCAACATTATTCTTACACCTTTACATAAACCGCAACTCAGTATGAAAGACTGTAGTCGCAACCTACAGAAGAATACAAATGAAAAACATCTTCCGTCTTCTTAATCATAAGCACAGGCATCCGCACGCGGGAAGGATTAAACAAAACCGATTCATTAAGCGCTTGCCTCTGTCAAGAGCTTTCGTTCCAAAATGCGGAACCAAAAACATATATACAAATGGAGAGAAACCACAAAGTCACAAAAAATATTTGCATTAAGACGAAATTTTCTCCCCAAATCAAAACAGCGCCACCTGTCAAAAAGGCGAACGGATTACGTCAGACCAAAACATGCACAAACGGTCTGTCGAAACAGTAAAGTTCACTGGAAAAGTCATTGGGTGTCCGGGTCTGCCTTCACCAGCACGGTCAGCTTAGAGATGGGGCGCCAGTAGTAGAAAGTGGAATGGCTCGTCTTCGAGGTGACCTTGACAGTCTTCAGCTTGCAGGTTCGCACGAGTCCATCGTCGCTGGGGCGAACCTCCGTCACGAGTCCAAGAGGCCAATCTGCTCTGCATACGGCTTCGTCACGTAGCACGACGACATCTCCGACAGCAACGTTACGTTGGGGAAGAAGCCACTTTCTTCTTCGTCGTGGTCGTCTTCGTTGTGGTCTTCTTTGTACTAGTCTTCTTGTCTTCTTCGTCGTGGTCTTCTTCGTCGTGGTCTTCTTCGTCGTTGTCTTCTTCGTTGTGGTCTTCTTCGTAGTGGTCTGCTCAAAATCCTTTCCATGGCATGGAGTGCATCGGAGATGCTGGGTTCGGCGAGCGTCGTGCGATATACGAAAGTGACTGATTCACCTTCGTACTCG
This sequence comes from Littorina saxatilis, assembly GCF_037325665.1. Classification (NCBI taxonomy): domain Eukaryota; kingdom Metazoa; phylum Mollusca; class Gastropoda; order Littorinimorpha; family Littorinidae; genus Littorina; species Littorina saxatilis. Next base: position 47,095,237 of record NC_090252.1, read on the forward strand.
CTGGGACAATGTTCTGTTAGAGACACGTGCATCACGTCATGGACAGACTGTTTTGGCGACACTTGTCCCAGTATGGTCCAACCCAACGGTGTGAGAACGGCGTATGGGTCTCCCTTGATGACTCTCTCTGGCATGAATAGCTCTGCATGATCGTAGCCAATCAACAACCCGGGAGTGCAGCCTTCGAGCAACGGGGGAATCTCGCTGGCAATATGACTCAAATGCTTGATGTTACGAGCGGTCTCTGATGTTGGTATGTTCTCAGTGTCATTGGTGAGATGGCCCGTCGTGTAGAGCGTTTTCAGGTTGTGGGAAACATTGGAGTTGAGGGCCTTGACACACAATCCGGTCACTCTCTGACATTCGATATGAGTGTTCTGAGAAGTCATAGTGTTCAGCCTCAATGACGCTGGCTCAGAATGAGTGTTCAGCTTGTCACTCAAAGATTCAGTAACGAAGGAGATGCAAGACATGGTGTCAAGCAGCGCGTATGTCGTATGCTCTACCGTGGGATTCTCTTTCGTCGAAACTCTGACCGGAACAATCATGGTAGCTCTGACTGGTCTGTCTGACTTGTTGGTCGTCGCGAATGCTGATCCAGAGGCAGAAACACGGGCATCTTGACTGATACAGACAAACCTTGAAGAATCTGGCGGTCCCCGTGCATTCCGTTGCTGATTGGGAATCTTCTTCCTGTAGCAAGGCGCTCCATGCAGCATAGTGAGATGTGGGCCTTGGCACTTGTCACATATCGCCCTGGTAGTGCAGTCTACACTTCTATGGTCAGTCTTTCTGGCACAGGAGAAGCACATGGACGTTTCGTACATGAAGTGTTTCCTGTCCTCAACAGGAATCTCATCGAACCTCTGGCATCTGAGTAGAGGATGAGAAGAAGAGCTGGTCGGAAAACGAACGGTACAAAAGGGACAGACTTCGTCGCAGTTCGTACTCAGGACAGTTTTAGCGTGGTGCTGACATCTGTCACACTCTTGACATGCAGATGTAGTAGAACAATCCGTACTGTACGATGTTTTCTTGGGGACTGCTGAACTGGCGGTCTGTGAGGTGGAAGAGGCGGCAGATTTGCTGGAGGAGAAAAGGGGCTCGCAAAGGATGTCTGCCTCTGTCTTGATGAAAGCTGACAACTCCTCAAAGGTAGAGTAGCGTTTCTTCTCGTTCTTGGTCTTGTTTACTTTCCGCACCCAGTTTCTCACCAACCAATCTGAAGTTTCCACTGTGCTTGCCCTTGAGTAGCTGTAAGATTTTGTGATGGCTTATATAAATTCTGGAGGATGTAATTTTGGTGCTATAAAGAACCGACGCGCTCACAAAACAAAACGAACACTAGAATTGGAAAATTAATTAAAGTTTATTGTGAATATGGTCATACTTGTCAATGTCATAGTAATTCGGAATCAGCTCATAATATCAATATATAAAAGGCTAAACATAAACCTATGGTTGGTTGGTTGGTTTTGGGGGTTTAATGTCTCTTCAGCAGATGCTAGCTGCTATTCGAGACCGATAAACCTATGGAGAGCTAAGTAACCTATATAGGAGCGTGGCGGAAAAACTAATCTAAGTTTAGAAAATGAATAAAAGCTAAAAAGTGAAGTAGAAAAGACTAGCTTGAGTGAGAGTGCAGAACAGTAGAGTGTGAAGCGTGGAGCATGGAGCGAGAAGCGCGGAGCGTGGTGCGAGAAGCGCGGAGCGGTGGAAACTGATAGAAAGAAAAAACTAAACTTAGAATTCGAAACATCAAACTAAACATCAAAGGTGTCCTAAAAACATAATCAAAGATGGACGTCAAAATGGCGGCCGAAACAAGATGGCGGCAAATCAATAAAAAATCACCAAGACAAAATATGTTAGAAAACCCTACATAGAAAAAACGTAGGACACACTAGGCTAACTAAACAAGAAACAACACGCAGTGAAAAGAAAGCTGATCAACATTACAGGACGGAGAAATACAAATACGACTCGAGAACATGAACCAAAATCTTACAGAAAGTTAGAAAACAAAAAACTGGCTTAAAGTCAAATCACAATAAACAGAACAGTCTCAGCTCTTACCTTGCATAAATAAAAACGTAAGACAAAGAAACGGAAAGAAGACAAAGAAACGGACAGAAGACACAGAGACGGAAAGAAGTCATAACAAACAAAGATTCGAAACGAAAATTACACGAATTCGGTAAATAAAAGCAACATAGTCAGAAATGGATACTCGCCTTTGACAGCATCAATATAACCTAAAACAGGCTCAAGGCGAGCAACTAAAACAGAAAATTTACAAATTAACTTGAAAACTGGTCCCCGGAACAGAGCAAAAAAAATCTATCTATACTAAAACATCTTGTTCCGTGAACGGCTTCCCAGTAAGTGACGACGAATACAGGCTATCCACCACAGAGGTGAACTAAAAATTACTGCGCGTTACTACGATATTACTGTTGCAAAACATGCGTCCCGTGCTCTCCGGAGAAAATCTCCATAGGCTAGCATGATGTCCATCGTGAGCCATACAGGCACATGAAATTAATACCAGAAAAACGCCGGCCACACTACCTTGTTTATAAATTAGTTCGTTACAATATTTAACGTCAGTAAAACAAAAACAAAGGTCGTACCAGGACGCTCATACTTAATAAAGAAAAATAAAAGATAAAGAGCGAGCTAGACCCGCACGCGAACCTACAGAGGTGGCTGCAAAATGGGAACAAATAGGGGCAAAAGTAAGATAAGATAATAAAAGTGAAAGAACAAAAAGGGGAAGCCACCACCACGGAAAGTCGCATGCGAGTCAAGCTAGAAGCAAGACTAAAAAACACAAGCAAAACAAAAAGAATCTAGATACACAGAAGGCTCCTTAGCAGGGGCATTCACATTCCCCCCTCGAAGACATCTTAGTCTTTACAAAAGTCGACATAAAAAATCAACAAAAATCATCGAATACATACGTGGTTCAAAAACAAAATCCGAAACATTACAGAATCCTTTTGGCATTATCCAAAACGTAGCTGTTCGAAACGCACTCTCATACGTGGTTCAAAATACAAAAATCCGAAACGTTACAGAATCCTTTTGGCATTATCCAAAACGTAGCTGTTCGAAACGCACTCTCAATGAGTCTCAATCTAAAAAATCACACGTGTTCTTTCAACAAATGTAACATCATCTTTCGTCGGTCCGTCACTGTCAACATACCGTGTCAACATTATTCTTACACCTTTACATAAACCGCAACTCAGTATGAAAGACTGTAGTCGCAACCTACAAAATACAAAAGAAAAACATCTTCAGTCGTCTTAATCATAAGCACAGGCATCCGCACGCGGGAAGGACTAAACAAACCGATTCATTAAGCGCTTGCCTCTGCCAAGAGCTTTCGTTCCAAAAGCGGAACCAAAAACATATATACAAATGGAGAGAAACCACAAAGTCACAAAAAATATTTGCATTAAGACGAAATTTTCTCCCCAAATCAAAACAGCGCCACCTGTCAAAAAGGCGAACGGATTACGTCAGACCAAAACATGCACAAACGGTCTGTCGAAAACAGTAAAGTTCACTGGGAAAGTCATTGAGTGTCCGGGTCTGCCTTCACCAGCACAGTCAGCTTAGAGATGGGGCGCCAGTAGTAGAAAGTGGAATGGCTCGTCTTCGAGGTGACCTTGACAGTCTTCAGCTTGCAGGTTCGCACGAGTCCATCGTCGCTGGGGCGAACCTCCGTCACGAGTCCCAGAGGCCAATCTGCTCTGCATACGGCTTCGTCACGTAGCACGACGACATCTCCGACAGCAACGTTACGTTGAGGAAGAAGCCACTTTCTTCTTCGTCGCAAAGAGGCCAAAAAGTCTAGCCTCCACAGTCTCCAGAACTCGTCTGCAAGTCGCTGAACTCTTCTCCATTTCTTCCTCGCCTCGACGTCAGCGCCATCGAAGATGCCAGGGATAGGCAGCACCCCGACAGCCTTCATTGTCAGGATGTGGTTCGGGGTAAGAGGGAGAGGGCCGGTGGGGTCTTCTTGTTGTTTCGGCCGCCATTTTGACGTCCATCTTTGATGTTTATGTTTTTTGGACACCTTTGATGTTTAGTTTGATGTTTCGAATTCTAAGTTTAGTTTTTTCTTTCTATCAGTTTCCACCGCTCCGCGCTTCTCGCTCCGCGCTTCTCGCTCCATGCTCCACGCTTCACACTCTACTGTTCTGCACTCTCACTCAAGCTAGTCATTTCTACTTCACATTTTAGCTTTAATTCACTTTCTAAACTTAGATTAGTTTTTCCGCCACGCTCCTATATAGGTTACTTAGCTCTCCATAGGTTTATGTTTAGCCTTTTATATATTGATATTATGAGCTGATTCCGAATTACTATGACATCGACAAGTATGACCATATTCACAATAAACTTTAATTAATTTTCCAATTCTAGTGTTCGTTTTGTTTTGTGAGCGCGTCGGTTCTTTATAGCACCAAAATTACATCCTCCAGAATTTATATAAGCCATCACAAAATCTTACAGCTACTCAAGGGCAAGCACAAGGTGAATGCCCCTGCTAAGGAGCCTTCTGTGTATCTAGATTCCTTTTGTTTTGCTTGTGTTTTTTAGTCATGCTTCTAGCTTGACTCGCATGCGACTTTCCGTGGTGGTGGCTTCCCCTTTTTGTTCTTTCACTTTTATTATCTTATCTCACTTTTGCCCCTATTTGTTCCCATTTTGCAGCCACCTCTGTAGGTTCGCGTGCGGGTCTAGCTCGCTCTTTATCTTCTAGTTTTCTTTATTAAGTATGAGCGTCCTGGTACGACCTTTGTTTTGTTTTACTGACGTTAAATATTGTAACGAACTAATTTATAAACGAGAGTGTGGCCGGCGTTTTTCTGATATTAATTTCATGTGCCTGTATGGCTCACGATGGACATCATGCTAGCCTATGGAGATTTTCCCCGGAGAGCACGGGACGCATGTTTTGCAACAGTAATATCGTAGTAACGCGCAGTAATTTTTAGTTCACCTCTGTGGTGGATAGCCTGTATTCGTCGTCACTTACTGGGAAGCCGTTCACGGAACAAGATGTTTTAGTATAGATAGATTTTTTTGCTCTGTTCCGGGGCCCAGTTTCTTCTGCCAGCCTCCAGTTTTGTTTTAAGTTATTTTGTAGTTCAGGTTCAGTTGCTCGCCTTGAGTCTGTTTTAGATTATTGATGCTGTCAAAGGCGAGTATCCATTTCTGACTATGTTGCTTTTATTTACCGAATTCGTGTAATTTTCGTTTCGAATCTTTGTTTGTTATGACTTCTTTCCGTCTCTGTGTCTTCTGTCCGTTTCTTTGTCTTCTTTCCGTTTCTTTGTCTTACGTTTTTATTTATGCAAGGTAAGATCTGAGACTGTTCTGTTTATTGTGATTTGACTTTAAGCCAGTTTTTTGTTTTCTAACTTTCTGTAAGATTTTGGTTCATGTTCTCGAGTCGTATTTGTATTTCTCCGTCCTGTAATGTTGATCAGCTTTCTTTTCAGTGCGTGTTGTTTCTTGTTTAGTTAGCCTAGTGTGTCCTACGTTTATTCTATGTAGGGTTTTCTAACATTTTTTGTCTTGGTGATTTTTTATTGATTTGCCGCCATCTTGTTTCGGCCGCCATTTTGACGTCCATCTTTGATGTTTATGTTTTTAGGACACCTTTGATGTTTAGTTTGATGTTTCGAATTCTAAGTTTAGTTTTTTCTTTCTATCAGTTTCCACCGCTCCGCGCTTCTCGCTCACCGCTCCGCGCTTCTCGCTCCATGCTCCACGCTTCACACTCTACTGTTCTGCACTCTCACTCAAGCTAGTCCTTTCTACTTCACATTTTAGCTTTAATTCACTTTCTAAACTTAGATTAGTTTTTCCGCCACGCTCCTATATAGGTTACTTAGCCTCTCCATAGATTTATGTTTAGCCTTTTATATATTGATATTATGAGCTGATTCCGAATTACTATGACATCGACATATTCACAATAAACTTTAATTAATTTTCCAATTCTAGTGTTCGTTTTGTTTTGTGAGCGCGTCGGTTCTTTATAGCACCAAAATTACATCCTCCAAAATTTATATAAGCCATCTCAAAACCTAACAGCTACTCAAGGGCAAGCACAGTGGAAACTTTGATATTTTTTGGAACATTTTGGATTGTTTTCGACAAAGAACTTTATGAACTTTTGTAGGCCTGTGATTAGGGCCACTGACTTTTGAACTTCTTATCCTTACGAATCTTGTGAAGAGATCATGAACCTTTTGTCTTAAAGGAACTGTGTTTCGTATCTAGCGAACAATATTTTAATTTATTTTGTCGGGCCCAGAGCAGAGCAACTTAGGCATTATTTTAGGTTTGTTGACCATAGCATTGCACACTTCGTACTTCGTATTTTCTTCCCCTCTAGTGAGTGACCCGAGGTGTGCCGTTTTGAATTTTGTTTCTCTATATTTCGCAAGTCTTTGTTAACCTCTACGTTTTCACTTGACTTAAAGTATGGATGAGAAATTACCTTCTCATGAGAGTGCCGAGCTATCCCCTTACACTTTGAAGGTAGAGAGGGATGAACATTTTGCTTCGGACACTGATAGTCGTAAGAATGAAGGCGACCGTGATGGCGCTCAGGGAGAGTCTCTAGCTGAACCCACTCAGACCCAAGACACTTTGAATTCAGATAACTTTCCCTCTCAAGCTGAACATTCTCCTACACAGGAAGGTTTAGGAACTGAGCCCTCCCAACAGGCTGCAAGTGCAGAGCATCTCGCTCAACGAAGTAGAGAAGAAAGAGGCCCCGCCATTGTTAGGGCTAGACTTAATGCTGAGGTGAGGGAACTGTCAGACAAGTACTGGGCCCTAAGCCGAGCTCATAAGAATATGATCAGCGAGTTGTGCACAGCCTTTAGGGAGACACCAGACAAAAGAAGAGCCCTTAAAGCTCATAAAATAACCCTCTGTGAGCACCTAGACGAGCTAAATGTAGCGAACTCGAGGCTTTGTCAAGTGGCTGAAAGTGATGTAGCTATAGAAGAGGATCTGAGCGATATGCACATGCAAACGGAGACGCTCAAAGAACAATATCACAGACTCTTTCCCAAGTTAGACCCGTACGCCTCCAGCTCGGACTTGACTTCCACAGTCGCTTCTGGAGGTGCTAGAGAGGTTTCTCTAGATGCTTCTTTGGCGGTTAGCGCAGCGAGATTTAGGTCCCAGCAAATGGTCGCAGATGAAAGGGCTAGACAAGAAGAGACTCTTTTGCTTTTAGAGGAGAAGGCTTCTAGGTCTAAAGCTTTGGCGGCAGAGAAGAAGGCAGAGTTGGAAAGAGAGTTGGAAAGGTCTATAACTTTGGCTGCTGAGAAGAAGGCAGAGTTGGAAAGAGAGTTGGAAAGGTCTATAACTTTGGCTGCTGAGAAGAAGGCAGAGATGGAAAGAGAGTTGGAGAGAGAAGCTCAAGATGAAAGGCTAGCTTTGAAGAAAAAAGAAAAGGAAGTTAAGACTGCACTAGAGAGGGTGGAGAGAGAAGGCAAGATGCAAGAAGAACATGAAGTTTTTAAGATCATTAAAACTGACATAGAAGACCAGCAAAGGGCTAGAGAAAGATTCATGCCCCAACTACCTCGTGACAGCCCCATTGATAGGTACCTAGGTACTCACAACCCCCTGCATGTAGGTACACACATAGAGAGCATAGGAGATGTGGCGGTAGGGTATGATAGGCACACACAGCACACACAAGATACATATAAGCCTGCGACAGCCGACACCTACGCCCGCCCGCGTCACCCGCCGGGAGCCAACACCCTCGTCTCTGGGCAACATCAGCCTGCGGCAGCCAAGCCTGGACTCCCGCCACTTCAGCAGCCCACGGAGGTCAGGGCTTATGCCCCTTCGCATCTCCAGTCGGCCGCCGAGGATATCCGCGACACTCTTCGAGGCATCTCCAGGACCCTTGCCCAACCTGTCTCCGCTTTTCACCCACTTCCAGCAGCGGTCACAGCCACGGCTCCTACCACTACGACGATGACTACAGCCACCACGATGACGACAAGAGTCGGAGGCCAATTCGCGACCTCCTTTCGGCCTCAGTTTGTCAAAGCTGAGATTCCAAGCCACGAAGATCGTCCTCGCCAGATCTACGCGCCTTCCCGTTTCCCTCACAAATCCCTCAATCCATCAGCGAGACCTTTTCCCGGGCCTTTCCCTGGTCCTTTTCCTGCCATGACCTCCCGAGAGTCTCCGACCTATGTGCCAAGCTTTGCATATGGGCCTTCTGTCATGCATCCTCCCATGCAAACGCAGCAATATGATCACGCTGCAAGCTTTGCTCCTGACACTGACTACACACAGCATGGTTTTCAAGAGGCTCCGGTCACGAGCCCTTCAGACGTCTACTACGGGCAAGATGCATACCTTCCTCAGATGCAAGGCCAGCCAGCGCTCTCCGAGGGTTCTGCCCTAGCTCGTACTCTAGCTGAGGCTCTCCTGATCAACAGGTTACCGACGCAGGAGCCCACTACGTTTTCAGGAGATCCTGGAGGTCCTCATTCACTCTTTTGATTGAGCGGCAGGGCGTTTCTGCAGAGGAAAAGCTCCTCTACTTGGAGAAGTACTTGGACGGTCCGGCGAAGGATGCGGTCAAGGGACTCTTTCTGATCAGGGATGCCCAGGCCTATCAGCAGGCCCTTCAGACGTTGGAGGAAAGGTTCGGCAGTTCTTTCGTCGTTGCCAGAGCCTTCCGAGAGAAACTAGATGCATGGCCGGTAATCAAACCCAAAGATGGACAAGCCCTCCGCGCCTTCTCGGACTTTCTTGGACAATGCCTTGTGGCTAGCCGAGTGATAGGCCAGCTACAGAATCTGGAAGACCAAGCCTATCACAAGACACTCATGAGCAAGCTTCCAGATTGGTTGGTGAGAAACTGGGTGCGGAAAGTAAACAAGACCAAGAACGAGAAGAAACGCTACCCTACCTTTGAGGAGTTGTCAGCTTTCATCAAGACAGAGGCAGACATCCTTTGCGAGCCCCTTTTCTCCTCCAGCAAATCTGCCGCCTCTTCCACCCCACAGACCGCCAGTTCATCAGTCCCCAAGAAAACATCGTACAGTACGGATTGTTTTACTACATCTGCAGGTCAAGAGTGTGACAGATGTCAGCATCACGCTAAAACTGTCCTGAGTACGAACTGCGACGAAGTCTGTCCCTTTTGTACCGTTCGTTTTCCGACCAGCTCTTCTTCTCATCCTCTACTCAGATGCCAGAAGTTCAATGAGATTCCCGTAGAGGACAGAAAGCACTTCATGTACGAAACGTCCTTGTGCTTCTCCTGTGCCAGAAAGACTGACCATAGAAGTGTAGACTGCACTACTAGGGCGATATGTGACAAGTGCCAAGGCCCACATCTCACTATGCTGCATGGAGCGCCTAGCTACAGGAAGAAGATTCCCAATCAGCAACGGAATGCACGGGGACCGCCAGATTCTTCAAGGTTTGTCTGTCTCAGTCAAGATGCCCGTGTTTCTGCCTCTGGATCAGCATTCGCGACGACCAACAAGTCAGACAGACCAGTCAGAGCTACCATGATTGTTCCGGTCAGAGTTTCGACGAAAGAGAATCCCACGGTAGAGCATACGACATACGCGCTGCTTGACACCATGTCTTGCATCTCCTTCGTTACTGAATCTTTGAGTGACAAGCTGAACACTCATTCTGAGCCAGCGTCATTGAGGCTGAACACTATGACTTCTCAGAACACTCATATCAAATGTCAGAGAGTGACCGGATTGTGTGTCAAGGCCCTCAACTCCAATGTTTCCCACAACCTGAAAACGCTCTACACGACGGACCATCTCACCAATGGCACTGAGAACATACCAACATCAGAGACCGCTCGTAACATCAAGCATTTGAGCCATATTGCCAGCGAGATCCCCCCGTTGCTCGAAGGCTGCACTCCCGGGTTGTTGATTGGCTACGATCATGCAGAGCTATTCATGCCAGAGAGAGTCATCAAGGGAGACCCATACGCCGTTCTCACACCGTTGGGTTGGACCATACTGGGACAAGTGTCGCCGAAACAGTCTGTCCATGACGTGATGCACGTGTCTCTAACAGAACATTGTCTCAGCGAGTACGAAGGTGAATCAGTCGCTTCCGTATATCGCACGACACTCGCCGAACCCAGCATCTCCGACCCCCTCCATGTCATGGAAAGGATTTTGAGAAGACCACGACGAAGAAGACCACTACGAAGAAGACCAGTACGAAGAAGACCACAACGAAGAAGTCAACGACGAAGAAGACCACAACGAAGAAGACCACGACGAAGAAGAAAGGGGCTTCTTCCCCAACGTAACGTTGCTGTCGGAGATGTCGTCGTGCTACGTGACGAAGCCGTATGCAGAGCAGATTGGCCTCTTGGACTCGTGACGGAGGTTCGCCCCAGCGACGATGGACTCGTGCGAACCTGCAAGCTGAAGACTGCCAAGGTCACCTCGAAGACGAGCCATTCCACTTTCTACTACTGGCGCCCCATCTCTAAGCTGACCGTGCTGGTGAAGGCAGACCCGGACACTCAATGACTTTCCCAGTGAACTTTACTGTTTTCGACAGACCGTTTGTGCATGTTTTGGTCTGACGTAATCCGTTCGCCTTTTTGACAGGTGGCGCTGTTTTGATTTGGGGAGAAAATTTCGTCTTAATGCAAATATTTTTTGTGACTTTGTGGTTTCTCTCCATTTGTATATATGTTTTTGGTTCCGCTTTTGGAACGAAAGCTCTTGGCAGAGGCAAGCGCTTAATGAATCGGTTTGTTTAGTCCTTCCCGCGTGCGGATGCCTGTGCTTATGATTAAGACGACTGAAGATGTTTTTCTTTTGTATTTTGTAGGTTGCGACTACAGTCTTTCATACTGAGTTGCGGTTTATGTAAAGGTGTAAGAATAATGTTGACACGGTATGTTGACAGTGACGGACCGACGAAAGATGATGTTACATTTGTTGAAAGAACACGTGTGATTTTTTAGATTGAGACTCATTGAGAGTGCGTTTCGAACAGCTACGTTTTGGATAATGCCAAAAGGATTCTGTAACGTTTCGGATTTTTGTATTTTGAACCACGTATGAGAGTGCGTTTCGAACAGCTACGTTTTGGATAATGCCAAAAGGATTCTGTAATGTTTCGGATTTTGTTTTTGAACCACGTATGTATTCGATGATTTTTGTTGATTTTTTATGTCGACTTTTGTAAAGACTAAGATGTCTTCGAGGGGGGAATGTGAATGCCCCTGCTAAGGAGCCTTCTGTGTATTTAGATTCTTTTTGTTTTGCTTGTGTTTTTTAGTCATGCTTCTAGCTTGACTCGCATGCGACTTTCCGTGGTGGTGGCTTCCCCTTTTTGTTCTTTCACTTTTATTATCTTATCTTACTTTTGCCCCTATTTGTTCCCATTTTGCAGCCACCTCTGTAGGTTCGCGTGCGGGTCTAGCTCGCTCTTTATCTTCTAGTTTTCTTTATTAAGTATGAGCGTCCTGGTACGACCTTTGTTTTGTTTTACTGACGTTAAATATTGTAACGAACTAATTTATAAACGAGAGTGTGGCCGGCGTTTTTCTGATATTAATTTCATGTGCCTGTATGGCTCACGATGGACATCATGCTAGCCTATGGAGATTTTCCCCGGAGAGCACGGGACGCATGTTTTGCAACAGTAATATCGTAGTAACGCGCAGTAATTTTTAGTTCACCTCTGTGGTGGATAGCCTGTATTCGTCGTCACTTACTGGGAAGCCGTTCACGGAACAAGATGTTTTAGGATAGATAGATTTTTTTTGCTCTGTTCCGGGGCCCAGTTTCTTCTGCCAGCCTCCAGTTTTGTTTTAAGTTATTTTGTAGTTCAGGTTCAGTTGCTCGCCTTGAGTCTGTTTTAGATTATTGATGCTGTCAAAGGCGAGTATCCATTTCTGACTATGTTGCTTTTATTTACCGAATTCGTGTAATTTTCGTTTCGAATCTTTGTTTGTTATGACTTCTTTCCGTCTCTGTGTCTTCTGTCCGTTTCTTTGTCTTCTTTCCGTTTCTTTGTCTTACGTTTTTATTTATGCAAGGTAAGAGCTGAGACTGTTCTGTTTATTGTGATTTGACTTTAAGCCAGTTTTTTGTTTTCTAACTTTCTGTAAGATTTTGGTTCATGTTCTCGAGTCGTATTTGTATTTCTCCGTCCTGTAATGTTGATCAGCTTTCTTTTCAGTGCGTGTTGTTTCTTGTTTAGTTAGCCTAGTGTGTCCTACGTTTATTCTATGTAGGGTTTTCTAACATATTTTTGTCTTGGTGATTTTTTATTGATTTGCCGCCATCTTGTTTCGGCCGCCATTGTGACGTCCATCTTTGATGTTTATGTTTTTAGGGCACCTTTGATGTTTAGTTTGATGTTTCGAATTCTAAGTTTAGTTTTTTCTTTCTATCAGTTTCCACCGCTCCGCGCTTCTCGCTCACCGCTCCGCGCTTCTCGCTCCATGCTCCACGCTTCACACTCTACTGTTCTGCACTCTCACTCAAGCTAGTCCTTTCTACTTCACATTTTAGCTTTAATTCACTTTCTAAACTTAGATTAGTTTTTCCGCCACGCTCCTATATAGGTTACTTAGCCTCTCCATAGATTTATGTTTAGCCTTTTATATATTGATATTATGAGCTGATTCCGAATTACTATGACATCGACATATTCACAATAAACTTTAATTAATTTTCCAATTCTAGTGTTCGTTTTGTTTTGTGAGCGCGTCGGTTCTTTATAGCACCAAAATTACATTCTCCAAAATTTATATAAGCCATCTCAAAACCTTTACAGCTACTCAAGGGCAAGCACATGCTTTTTGTTAGCAGCGTAGACAATGTTGTTGTTACACATGTCATGCCATACTAGTAACAGCTATTGTGTTTTCAGCGTAGCAATAGGGTCCGATATTTAGACGAGACAAGTATAATGCCGACGAGTCGAAGACGAGTCGCATTATACTTGTTCGAGTCTAAATATCGGACCCTATTGCTACGCTGAAAATACAATAGCGATTATATAGCTGTTCTGACCTTTATTTGTTGTTCCAAACTTACAAAATGACAGTTTTTGCATCGATGCTTTGATCTCAGGTTTCGATAGCAGACGCCGTTTCTTATGCGCATTAGTTTTGCGCAGGCGCCACACTGACTTTGGAAAAAAAACTCGATTTGACAACACAGCTGTTAAACAGCTTTTTATTAGTTCATTCGTATACAACAACAAGTCGCGTAAGGCGAAAATACAATATTTAGTCAAGTAGCTGTCATTTTTCAGCAAGACCGTATACTCGTAGCATCGTCAGTCCACCGCTCATGGCAAAGGCAGTGAAATTGACAAGAAGAGCGGGGTAGTAGTTGCGCTAAGAAGGATAGCACGCTTTTCTGTACCTCTCTTTGTTTTAACTTTCTGAGCGTGTTTTTAATCCAAACATATCATATATATATGTTTTTGGAATCAGGAACCGACAAGGAATAAAATGAAAGTGTTTTAAAATTGATTTGGACAATTTAGTTTTGATAATAATTTTTATATATTTAATTTTCAGAGCTTGTTTTTAATCCGAATATAACATATTTATATGTTTTTGGAATCAGCAAATGATGGAGAATAAGATAAACGTAAATTTGGATCGTTTTATAAATTTTTATTTTTTTTTACAATTTTCCGATTTTTAATGACCAAAGTCATTAATTAATTTTTAAGCCACCAAGCTGAAATGCAATACCGAACCCCGGGCTTCGTCGAAGATTACTTGACCAAAATTTCAACCAATTTGGTTGAAAAATGAGGGCGTGACAGTGCCGCCTCAACTTTCACGAAAAGCCGGATATGACGTCATCAAAGACATTTATCAAAAAAATGAAAAAAACGTTCGGGCATTTCATACCCAGGAACTCTCATGTCAAATTTCATAAAGATCGGTCCAGTAGTTTAGTCTGAATCGCTCTACACACACACACACACACACGCACGCACATACACCACGACCCTCGTTTCGATTCCCCCTCGATGTTAAAATATTTAGTCAAAACTTGACTAAATATAAACAAGTCGCGTAAGGCGAAAATACAATATTTAGTCAAGTAGCTGTCGAACTCACAGAATGAAACTGAACGCAACGCAACGCAGCAAGACCGTATACTCGTAGCATCGTCACTCCACCGCCCGTGGTAAAGGCAGTGCCCGTGGAATTGACAAGAAGGAGCGGGGTATTCGTTGCGCTGAGAAGGATAGCACGCTTTTCTGTACCTCTCTTCGTTTTAACTTTCTGAGCGTGTTTTTAATCCAAACATATCATATCTATATATTTTTGGAATCAGGAACCGACAAGGAGTAAGATGAAAGTGTTTTTAAATTGATTTCGGAAGAAAAAAAATTTATAATAATTTTTATATATTTAATTTTCAGAGCTTGTTTTTAATCCGAATATAACATATTTATATGTTTTTGGAATCAGCAAATGATGGAGAATAAGATAAACGTAAATTTGGATCGTTTTATAAATTTGTATTTTTTTTTACAATTTTCAGATTTTTAATGACCAAAGTCATTAATTAATTTTTAAGCCACCAAGCTGAAATGCAATACCGAACCCCGGGCTTCGTCGAAGATTACTTGACCAAAATTTCAACCAATTTGGTTGAAAAATGAGGGCGTGACAGTGCCGCCTCAACTTTCACGAAAAGCCGGATATGACGTCATCAAAGACATTTATCAAAAAAATAAAAAAAACGTTCGGGGATTTCATACCCAGGAACTCTCATGTCAAATTTCATAAAGATCGGTCCAGTAGTTTAGTCTCAATCGCTCTACACACACACACACACACGCACAGACAGACACACATACACCATACCCTCGTTTCGATTCCCCCTCGATGTTAAAATATTTAGTCAAAACTTGACTAAATATAAAAAAGAAGTTTGAGTTTTTTTTAAATTTTGAACAAGACTACTCATGAAGAAGACCAAAACACAACATCAATGGAAAACTAGAAACAACTGAAGAACTAGGATGCAACAAGGGGAGGAAAAGAGAACAGCTAATCCGAACAAAGCGAGCAGACGGCAGCGACGTTTTTAGTTTGGGTGAATGGCATTTATACTTGTCTCGTCATGAAGCGAATTTTTCAACCTCAGTTATAAACGACAACATGAATGTTAGTGCCATGGGTTGTACATCAATACTTCAGAGGGGAAGTGGGGTATTTAGTGTGGAGTTACGAGATAAGAAAAGCCAAATGCGAAAGTTTGTGTCAGTCGGCTATTGTGAACTAAGCTCACAGGCACACAAAAACGGCTGTTCCGTTTTACTCCCCTGTTTGTACTACATCTTTCGACTTTAGGCATTTTGTGGTGTTTAGGGACAGAAAATAATAGGTTTAGTCCTGTTTCATCGACATTTGTAAAGCTGAACCACATTCCCGAGAAGAATTTCAAGTTGTCAGTGTATGCTGTTGTGAAACATCGTGTGGTACAGATGGGTAAACCGGAACCATGCGTCTTTGTTATTGACAATATGCTTTTGGATATTGGCAAAAATGGCCGACTTTCGTAGTATTATGCTTTGATGATCGGAAGAGACCATCCAATCACAGCCCCCGAATTCCCCCACGTGTCCATCGGAATAGCTATATTACATTATGGTCACATTTTTACAAGCTGAGCCTGAGCTCTGTGGATCACCTTTGATGCTGCCAGGTATACTCTTTTTTGCATGGTTCATTGTCACATTTTAAAGTATTTTGCATTTGTACTTGTAGACCTTTGGTTTTGAGGTCAAGCCTTTATTTGGAACCATGCGTACATCTGTGACTTTTGCGGATGCTAATTAAAAAAAAATATATTGAACCAATGATGTACTAGTCCACTGCATTTATTTTGTACTTGTTTGTTGTTGCACTGCAGGGCTCCCCAAACTGTACACCCCTCATCCTGTGCGCACTGTCCTGCAACCCCCCCCCTCCCTAGAAATGTTTTAAAGAATGCATGGACGGGGTCCCGCGACGCATCAAACCTGCCCGGGACGCACTACATCCTGCGTACGGTCGATACCGTTTTCAGAAAAGGTGTTGCCAGATCTGTACAGACGCATATTTACAGAGTTATTCCAACCGATATGACCATACTGTGTTTGTGAAGGGTTGGGATAACTTCCATAAGTGGATCATGTGTCGGCGAGGTATGCACCCTCCGACCGCTAGGATTAAAACCTCCTCGTCTTGGGACCCTCTAAACTTCCGCCGATGAAGTTCAAGAAACCCATATAGATTATCGTGTGGGGGTCCGGAGACCCTCTAAACTTCCGCTGAGGAAGTCCAAGAAACCCATATACATTATCGTTTGGGGGTCCTGGGACCCTCTAAACTTCCGCTGAGGAAATCCAAGAAACCCCTATACATTATCGTTTGGGGGTCCTGAGACCCTCTAAACTTCCGCTGAGGAAGTTCAAGAAACCCCTATACATTATCGTTTGGGGGTCCTGGGACCCTCTAGGTGCAGCGTCTTTGGGGAGCCATGTCACTGTATATCAATATCTTCATCGATAACGTTGAAATATTTCAGATGCTATGATCTACATTTATATCTATACGATAAGATACCTGCATTCTCCTTGCTTAACAAAAACAATAAGAATAAGGGTCATTTGTTCATACTATGCTTAATTCATTTTCAGCTTGGATATGTTTTACTTGGCCTTATGTAATATTAACAGCTATTGTGTTTTCAGCGTAGCAATAGGGTCCGATATTTAGACGAGACAAGTATAATGCCGACGAGTCGTCGAATATCGGACCCTATTGCTACGCTGAAAACACAACAGCGATTATATAGCTGTTCTGACCTTGATTTGTTGTTCCAAACTTACAAAATGACAGTTTTTGCGTCGATGCGTTGATTTCAGGGTTTGATAGCAGACGCCGTTTCTTATGCGCATTAGTTTTGTGCAGGCGCCACACTGACTTTGGAAAAAATCTCGATTTGACAACACAGCTGTTAAACATGTTTTCATTAGTTCATTCGAATACAAAAAAAACAAGTTTGAGTTTTTTTTAAATTTTTGAACAAGACTACTTATGAAGAAGACCAAAACACAACATAAACGGAAAACTAGAAACAACTGAAGAACTAGGATGCACCAAGGGAAGGAATGAGAAGAGAACAGCTAATCGCGAGCAGACGGCATATTTCAAATGTTGTTATTTGTAGTTACATGTACACAATTAGCCAGCTTACATGTGTCCCCTGGTAGAATGTGATTTCGGCTTAGATCAATAGATGCACATGCTACATGTGTCCCCCTGGTAGAATGTGATTTCGGCTTAGACCTGGTAGAATGTGATTTCGGCTTAGATCAATAGATGCACATGCTACATGTGTCCCCCTGGTAGAATGTGATTTCGGCTTAGATCAATAGATGCAAATGCTTCATGTGGCTTAATGAGGAAGATTAAATGTATGTACATCTCTGTTACTATTCCTGTCCATTCGACATGCCACTGTCATGTTTAAATCAGTACCACTTTTGGTGTTTGCTGTCGCGTTAGTTTGCGCCTTCTGAAAGGGATTTAAGATTGTTTGGAATTAGTTGATTAAGGAATATAATATTATGGCCCTTAACTATCACAGCAGAGTGACTGAACTGTGCAATATTGATTTCTGTGAGCGTCACGATATAGAATTATTTGCGTGACGGTAAACTGGACCAATTTTACGAGTTAAGGTTGTCATGTTGTTTTGCGATGCTTCAGTAAAGAAGGCAAACGCGAGATTGGTTCGTTAAAGGCACATTCCTTCCAGGCTCACCATCTCATACCTGACTAGCCTTTTACAAGACATATGCTTGTCCCTCCACTTGGTCAAATAACAAAATGAACAGACAAGGCGCTTTCTGTGCAAATTGGATACATAAGTTGGTGAATTAATTTGTGTAAACGCCATTATTTGCTTTTTAATAAATTGATTCATCAACAAATTCCAACGCATCACAGCAAGCGGTCAGGCTGTTCATTTTTGGAATTTGTTTAATCTTGGAACGTTCCAACATCTTCTTGTATGCCACACCAGCGGGAAACATATTTACCCTTGTGTGTGTGTGTGTGTTTATTTTAAATCTCAGAGAAAGCAACGATCCAGAATCACTCTTTAGATAAGAGATACTGACGCCATAATATATGTAATGCTAAAAGCTACAATAAGTTTTGATGTTGTTGTGGTTTATTTGTTCAATCAACCTGAAAACTGTCACGTGATCTGGACCGAGGTGCACACGAAAGTTGCCAACCAGGTGGGAGTCAGCCGTGGTGTTGGATTGGCTGAAATTGAGAATGTTTGTGATTTCAACGACTCAGACCCCGCGGTTTGTTCTCACCCGTTTTGGTTTCACCCACTTTCGCTTCGTGAACCTTAGTTCTAGGCTACCAAAACCTCATACAGGCGCAGTGTCCTAGGTGATAAGACATCGCCTCCTAATCGGAAGGTCGTGAGTTCAAATCCCGGCCGCGGCAGCCTGGTGTGTAAAGGGTGGATATGTTTCCGATCTCCCAGGTCAACTTATGTGCAGACCTGCTGGTGCCTTATCCCCCTTCGTGTGTACACGCAAGCACAAGACTAAATGCGCACACACACAAAAAGATCATGTGATCCATGTCAGAGTTAGGTGGGTTATAGAAACACAAACATGCCCAGCATGCTTCCCCCCCAAAGCGGCGTATGGCTGCATGCATGGCGGGGTAAACATTGCCATACACGTCAAACCCACTCTTGCAAAAACATGAGTGAACGTGGGAGTTTCAGCCCATGAACAAAGAAGAAGAAGAAGTGGAGGTTGTGTGTGTGCTTTCAACACATCGACCCTAACATTGTGAGAGATAAAAAAAGGGGCTTAAGGCATTTGAAGGTTGATTTGTTTCCGCGTGTTTATCGCTTTTGTGTACGCTGATTTATTTTTTTTATAATTTGTTCATGATTGTCATGAAAGTATGCTCATATTATTAGTATGCACACTCATGAAAAAAAAGCAAAATAAGAAAAAGCATGATCGTCTAACGTTTGCTTGAAAACCAGTGTGTTCAGCATGTGAGGTATTAAAACCCTAGAAAGACTGGAATAAAACAAAACAAGACACAACTTGAATGGTAGGTAATTGGAACGTTTATTATAGACACAACCTTCAGGTCGACGTACTAGTGGATATAACGTTTTGTTTTGTCAATAACACAATTTACAATTACCTACCATTCTTGGTTTTTGTATTCTGAATTTTGGAACGTGGACGGAATCAAAGTGCGGAGGAAGATTGAGACAGAATTAAAAGAAAAAACAAACCCTGTGAGATAACGGAGACCTACTACGTCACAACTTTGACACTCACTTCCACAACACTAAACTAATAGAGTATAATTGAAGTCTGCATTAGTGTGTGAATGAAGCATTAGCTTTTGTAGTATAGTAATGATGAATGTTTACAATTATTTTTTGAGATAATAATAGTTTGCAGTCAGGAATATAAATAATTGAACGTCACAATTTATCATGGTAGTAAAAGTATGTATTTGTATTTTAGCTGTTACTGCCATTTCAGGGAACCAGGAAAGAGATGCTCATTACAAACAGTAGTATTTTGCGAGAATGCATGATCTTATGAAGCAATTGAAACGTATGCAAACTCAACCACATAATAACGTACACACTTTTAAATTATGAGACGTAAAATGAAACACAATCGATTCTTATTTTAAAGACAGTTCATGGAAGCTATTCTTCTGAGGATGGCACGTGGTTTAGTAATAGTCTTCGCATAGGTACGTCATCACAGTGTTCACGTTCACTTTCGATTTATAGAAATGTGTAACTTTACTTTGTTGGCATTACACACAAAGTAAAACTATATAGCCGCTTCCTTTGGTTGTGTTTCCACGCTTTTGTCTACAGGTACATGTTGTGAGTTGTGAGCATTAGTATCTACCGTAGGGAAATTATATTGCCGTTGGTGTTGAAAGCGCTGAAGCGTGTACAGAGTGTTCATTGTTCCTTAGCAGTGTCTTATTTTCCTGTGACATGTTGCTGTTTCTGAACAACTAGCCTCTACAATCCGGATTTACTACCAGTTATCACACTATACAGCTCAATCATACCCTGTTTTTTTTCGCTCAAATAAATTGGAACCGTTGCCATTGGACTCGATCCGCCTGTGTGTGTGTGTGTGTGTATGTGTGTGTGTGTGTGTGTGTGTGTGTGTGTGTGTGTGTATGTGTGTGTGTGTGTGTATGTGTGTGCGTGCGTGTGC
This sequence comes from Littorina saxatilis, assembly GCF_037325665.1. Taxonomy (NCBI): domain Eukaryota; kingdom Metazoa; phylum Mollusca; class Gastropoda; order Littorinimorpha; family Littorinidae; genus Littorina; species Littorina saxatilis. Next base: position 47,115,589 of record NC_090252.1, read on the forward strand.
GTGAGTGTGTGTTTGTGTGTGTGTGTGTGTGTGTGTGTGTGTGTGTGTGTGTGTGTGTGTGTGTGTGTGTGTGTGTGTGTTGGTCAGTCTGTATGTCTGTCAGTCTGTCTGTCTCTCTGGTTATCTCTCTGTCTGTTTCTATGTCTGTCTTTCTCTCTGTCCGACTCTGTGTCTGTCTGTCTGTCTGTTTGTCTGTCTGCCTCTCTCTCTCTCTCTCTCTCTCTCTCTCTCTCTCTCTCTCTCTCTCTCTCTCTCTCTCTCTCTCTCTCTCTCTCTCTCTCTGCATGTCTGTCTGTCTGTCTGTCTGTCTGTCTGTATATGCCTGAATGTGAGCCTGTTTCTGAACGTCGGTAAGTGTGTCTGATTTCACAATAAGCTTGTTGATTGGATCCTCTTTTGATTTTCATGTTTATGCTACGT
>NC_090252.1:47118508-47193508 GCF_037325665.1 Littorina saxatilis
TCTGTCTCTGGCATACAACATCGAAGACAAAGGTTCATGATGGAATTAACAGGCATTTGCTGTGCCATAAAATCGGTCTATGATATATAACAATAAAAAATAAAAACTTTAAAAAAAAACACCAAGCAATTATTTTCTCAGGTATGTTTCATCAAACCGCTTGGCAAGATAAACATCTTCTGGTCAGATTATTTGTTGTAAAAAACAAGAAACGTTTTTTTTCAACGCGCAACAATGATGTTATGGTAAAAAGCTAATAGTGCAGGGGAGACAATTTACTCGCGGCTATTCATACCATCATAAAATTGTCCTCCCTGAAAGTAAGAACGTGTTTTCTTGACTTAACGTGCAATTCATAATGTGTTGGATCGATTCTATTATGTGTAAATGAAACAAATATTATGTTTGTGTTCCTGATACTTCAAGTGTCCCGGCGAATATCGGTACCTTACAATGCACAAGTAGTTCATCAGCATTACATTCCGTTCTCAGTCTCATCCCCTTTAGATCAGGATAGAATCAAACAAACCGCATAAAAAACGACACACTGTCATAACTGTCGAAGCGACCCCGCGAATTAGACAGAACAGCCGCAATGGGAACTTGAGCGCTCCTACTTGATTATGCCTGTCAGTCAAAGAATTATCGTGACTTGGGTCAGCCAATCAGAGTCACACACCTGACGTGATGAATATTCACAGGTCAAACTGAATGCGTTCTCTCTCTCTCTCTCTCTCTCTCTCTCTCTCTCTCTCTCTCTCTCTCTCTCTCTCTCTCTCTCTCTCTCTCTCTCTCTCTCTCTCTCTCTCTCTCTCTCTCTCTCTCTCTCTCTCTCTCTCTCTCTCTCTCTCTCTCTCTCTTATGTTATGTTCGTTTGTATATGTTTTTGTTTGTTTGTTTAGTCTGTTAATCGTTTGTTTGTTCGGTTGTTTGCTTTTGATTACTTCTTTGATTCATATTCAAACATTTTTTAAACGTATTGTCATTAGATTAAACCCTCCCATGGGCGAGGGCTGGATGTAAAAAAACCACCTCTTTGCTTATGCCATTACCCTCGTTAATAAAGAATTTGTCTTTGTCTTGTCTTGTCTTGTCTCTCCCTCTCTCTCTCTCTCTCTCTCTCTCTCTCTCTCTCTCTCTCTCTCTCTCTCTCTCTCTCTCTCTCTCATTACACACACACACGCACACGCACACGCACAAACGCATACGTACCCACGGTATCGTACACACAAACTCGCACACAGAAAAACATCCGTGTATGTATATAATACGGTATCATGCGAGAGAGAGAGAAACTGAAACTGAAACTGAAACTGAACTTTATTACCAAAGGATAGAGGTTTTAGGCAAAGCCTAATCTTACAACCTGTCCCAGAGAGAGGTAGAGAGGTGGGAGGGGGAAAGAGCGAGCGAGAAAGAAAGAGCGAGAGAAGACAGAAAGACAGATGGAGAGAGAGAGGGGGAGGAGAGCGGGAGAGACAACTGAGGAGAGAGCGATTTTAAAGGGATAGTATCCGCCGGGAAAAGGCCTTCAGATCGCTTTCAAAGCTTCACCATAAGATTCTATGTTACAAATAATGCTACCATCCACGAGGAATAACTTTACTTTGCAAATTCAACAGTTTTGATAGCTAATTGACTGTCGTAAAAGAATCCAAGGAAAGAGCACTCTTGTAATGGTTGGGTGATTTCCCTGTGTCCAATTTGTCACAACAATCAAAATGGCGTCTCTCGGCGATTATTTTAGTCTGACAAGGTGAGTGTTACATAGTAAACGTTATCTGACAGAAAATAATGCTTTCAATGAGACAGTCAGTATCTGTTTACAAGTTGCTCTGAGCAGGACTGCAAAGCCTGAATCGATCATGCGAGTCAAATAGCTCTGGTGCACTCCGAATCATTCGCCTTGATAGAGATCATTCAGTACTGGTACTGTGGTAGTACTTAGTCCGATTATCTTGGACATGTTTGTTGCCTGTTGGTGATCCTTTCAAATATATGTCTCTGAAGTTGCACTTTTACTCCCTAACGTATATGCATTGTTAAAACTTCCATTCATGTCACTGATCAATCACTTGGAACGTGCGCTTTGCGTGCAAGACGGAGTTCGAAGCATTATTTCACCGAACATGAGAGAGCTCTGAAAATCGTGTTTATTCTCAGAATAGTAACCCAAAAGAGAAGACATACTTATCCCACTGAACAGTGTCGAGGAAATCATTGTCTTGTGCATTTGTTATGTGTGTGTGTGTGTGTGTGTCGTGTGTGTGTGTGTGTGTGTGTGCCTGTGTGTTTGTGTGTTCTCAGACTTGTGTATGCATGATCACTGTGTGTGTGCGTGTGCGCGCGTGTGTGTGTGTGTGTGCGCATGCAGGGGAGTATATATGTCAAACTCAAGTGAGCTTTTCTTGAAGTTGATGATGATTGAAGTTTGATACAATAACTCATTAAATGTAAGGTGGATTGATGAATAGTGTATCCTTTTCATGAATTTGTCTTTATTTCCAGGCTATGGAAGTTTCATGTTCAAAACAACAACAGAGCTGCCCCTGCAAGAGAAAAGGTGCGGATGCAGGATAGGGAGAGGAATTAGCAGTCTCTATGTGTGGGCAGATGAAGAGGAAAGGACTGGTCTAAGTCCTCTCAAACTGAAATTGGTTTGCTGGGGAAGAAGGCTGATCCAAAAAACAACACCGCCCTCCAAGTTCAACCCTCCTCTAAGCTCAATAATTCCAGTAAGTACCTTTTTATTCTGCAAGATTTGTTAGGTGGATGACTTTGCTGCAGGGTATATTAAATAATGACAAAAAGTGAGGTTTGCAGGTCTCAGTCGCAAATTATATTACTGGTGCCTAGTGTTTTTTGCTATTCTAGTGAATGTGTATACGTAGAGGTTACATGCCGAGTCTCAGTGATTATCAAAAATAATGGTCGAAGTTCGCGGATCATGAAAAATGCGAGCTTTAGCGAGCTTTTTCATGACCGCGAACTTCGACCATTATTTTTTATAATCACTGAGACGAGGTGTGTAACCTCTTTATTCCTCCTTTCTTCAGTTATTCAAAGAAAAGAGGAGTTTTTTTGCGAAAGTTTGATCGAATCCTATTCTCTCAACCAGTCAACCTGCGCAGGCGATCGATTAATGCGCGGTTGTATAGTTCCGTGCAAATCATTCCATTCTGTTAACACTTCTTGTCAGTTTTCCTATTTTGGGCTAAAATCAAGTACACAGATATGCTGTTATTCTGCTGTGGCGGCAAAGGCAGATATTGTGTGTTCTGTATATGTTTTGGTATCGCTTAGGATAATGTTTTTTCGTCAAATGGGACTAGCAGACGAACTTTTGCACCCGTGTTCCAACGTTAAAAACTGTATGAAGTTCAGTTTTCTGGGGAAAATAGTGTATGAAACCCCTTTATGTTGTTTAAATTGATGAGATGTGTGCATTTGGTTGCGTGTGATCTGTTTATTAAATGAAATATTGTTGAAAACTGACCGTCGGATTGCAGTCTGTTGTCGAAGGAACCGAGTGAAAAGAAGGGGAACTACTCTTGTCGCTAGACAAAGTATGAGTTACTTGCCTTGCGGGAAATTGCTTGTGATGAACGACTTGAGCACGGCAGATGAGATTCAGAAAACAACCGAACTCATGGATTTTACATGGAGATTCATGTGTTCAGGCCTGTAGTTGTTAATTTAAATGCGGTATGTTTGTATTGTTTGCTCCAGAGATGTATACTTCGTACATTAGAGCGTTCGGAACTTTTCAGTCGCAAAAAGTAGTACCGAAACAGAACAACCTCTCAACCCATTGCACTATCGAGGATTCAGGCTGTTGCTGGGTCGTTATTTGTTTGGTTGCTGGGTCATTATGTAGAGGTTACACGCCGAGTCTCAGTGATTATTAAAAATAATGGTCGAAGTTAGCGGATCATGAAAAATGCGAGCTTTAGCGAGCTTTTTCATGACCGCGAACTGAGACCATTATTTTTTATAATCACTGAGACGAGGTGTGTAACCTCTTTATTCCTCCTTTCTTCAGTTATTCAAAGAAAAGTGGAGTTTTTTTGCGAAAGTTTGATCGAATCCTATTCTCTCAACCAGTCAACCTGCGCAGGCGATCGATTCATGCGCGGTTGTATAGTTCCGTGCAAATCATTCCATTCTGTTAACACTTCTTGTCAGTTTTCCTATTTTGGACTAAAATCAAGTACACAGATATGCTGTTATTCTGCTGTGGCGGCAAAGGCAGATATTGTGTGTTCTGTATATGTTTTGGTATCGCTTTGGATAATGTTTTTTCGTCAAATGGGACTAGCAGACGAACTTTTGCACCCGTGTTCCAACGTTAAAAACTGTATGAAGTTCAGTTTTCTGGGGAAAATAGTGTATGAAACCCCTTTATGTTCTTTAAATTGATGAGATGTGTGCATTTGGTTGCGTGTGATCTGTTTATTAAATGAAATATTGTTGAAAACTGACCGTCGGATTGCAGTCCGCTGTTGTCGAAGAAACTGAGTGAAAAGAAGGGGAACTACTCTTGTCGCTAGACAAAGTATGAGTTACTTGCCTTGGGAAATTGCTTGTGATGAACGGGTTGAGCACGGCAGATCGAGATTGAGAAAACAACCGAACTCATGGATTTTATATGGAGATTCATGCGTTCAGGCCTGTAGTTGTTAATTTAAATGCGGTATGTTTGAATTGTTTGCTCCAGAGATGTATACTTCGTACATTAGAGCGTTCGGAACTTTTCAGTCGCAAAAAGTAGTACCGAAACGGAACAACTTTTCAACCCATTGCACTATCGAGGATTCAGGCTGTTGCTGGGTCGTTATTTGTTTGGTTGCTGGGTCATTATCGAAAAATAACTACCCCTACAAGTTTACAGAGGTAAAGAAGCAGAGGGGGGAATAACGAAAAATAACTACCCCTACAAGTTTACAGAGGTAAAGAAGCAGAGGGGGGAATAAATATATTTATTTCCTATTTTCAGAAGATAATGACACATAATTAAAATTCAGCTTCAGCATCCAGATTTTGTCGAGATATTTTGTGCAGTTAAATGTCACTACACACAACCTTTTAGTGTCTCATAAAGGGAAATACAAATGAACAGTACCCACAATTGGGGTGCTGTACCATGAAACCCCTCTTTTAAAAACCTTTACAATTCAAGATCTCCCCTATTTTAAGACCTTGCATTTCAGATGTTTAGGTCATAACCTCTGCAAATGTACCTTCATTGTAAGACTTCTTGCTTTTTAAGACCTTATTTTCTCAGATTTTGGGGGGTCGTAAAAGAGGGTTCCACTGTATTCTAAAATATGAATTCTTGTTTACTGTTTAAACTTCACCCATTTGCTCTTTGTAAATGAAGAATATTTTTCAGATTGATTTATTTCTGCCTCCATACTGATCTTTATAATATATGACACATTGGCGAGCAGATTCCATGATCATGCTAAAAATGTAGGAAGTCATAATTATGATGTTTAGGTTTTAGAATTGTGTATGCCTTGCAGTTCAAATTCATGTCTGCCTTCCTGTTCAATTGTTTAAAAATCAAGACAATCCCTGAGACACATTTTCCAACCACATGTCACACAGCAGTTCTGCTTGAAACATCAGAATCGAATAGTACAGCAGTCCCTGCAATGTACGGCCCCCGGCGTGAGCGGACACCTGACATGTACGGACATGTTTGCTCGGCACGGAGTGTTTTCCTTCTATATTTGCCCCCCCTTAAACGGACACCTGCAAAACGTGGACACGGACACTCGTTTTCGGTCCCAACAGCAGGTCATACCTCCAATGTACGGACAGACCATCGTCACATTTTCACCACAACAAAATCGATAACAGAGCAGTCCGGCTCTTGGTGCAAAGATCACAGCCGCAATGGCGTGACGACAGTCACTGGTAACTTGAGTGCACCTGTACCCATCAGGAGGGGGGGTAGTTTTGGTCAGGAGTGGAGTACATGCGAAGATGCCAACATGAAACTGCACTGTGCTCTTTATTCTTGTCTGTTGGACGTAAACAACAGAAACCACAGTCGATGAAGGTCCTGAGCGAAAGAGAGTGAAAAACCGGCCACAGTTCTCAGCATCGTGTGTCTGTGTGTAACCTCTTTCATTGACAAGATACTCTTGTTTCCCCTCAGCCTTGACCAGTGAGTCGGTTGCCTAATCTGTGAACCCTTCAGTTGTCTTGCTGTGTCAAAAGTTACGACACAGTCAACTGGTTTTGCTCTGAGTGAACTGTTGGAGCTGACCTCTCTGGCCACAGCCCAACAGTTACATGGCTGGAGGGAGTGAGAGAGAGAGGGAGGCGGGGGGGGGGGGGGGGGGGGGTTGGAGGTGTAGCTGGCTAAACTCTGTGGGGTGTCCGGTGTCACTGCATGTCAGCAGGAAGAGCATTGGAGAGAAATAGAGAGGTGTACTCTTCCACACAATTTCCAAGCATCAGTTGTCACGGCTTGGGGTAGGCATTAGTGAGGGAGAGTGGGAGCTGTGTTATGTACAGTGTATTTCCACTGAAGAGTGAAAAGTCACTGCCATGCCACATGATCGGCATGCAGTCAATAAAGCCAGACAAGATGAAAATAAATTACATGATTATGACATGCAGCTCTATCTGCTGCTATTTATTCAAACTGGGTTTCAAGCTTATTCTTGCAAAGCATCTGCACACGCTCCTCTGTGCTGTGTTTGTGTGGCTGCTTTCGTATGTTAGTGCATGGTGAGTGTGTTCACTGCCTTGAGGATTTATTTTATCTCTTCTTCTGGATCTGGATCTGGATGTAGTACATTGCAGTAGCCAATAATGGCTGTCGTCGCAATGGGCGAGAGAGCGCAGCGTGACGGAGTTTAAAAACTTTCTATACATGCATGCCCTTCCAGGTTGGTGGTGTCAACTGCTGGAATTTGGGCAGTGTTTAAAAGCAGGATAAAAACACCTGGCGGTGCGCCTATGGTGGTGGGGCCCTGCCAACACCTGATGTAAATGTGTTGGCAGTTGCTGAATGTACCACGGAGTCTTGTAGGCGGTTCCATTCAGTCGGCGTCCTGACAAAAAAAGAGTTTCTATACGGTTCAGATCGGCTATCCGGAATTTTGAAGGGTCTCGAGTTGTTGTAGACTCGCTTCTCAACGGGGTTTTCTGATGTGCACCCGTAAAACTTTGTTGATATAATTTTCCGCTTGGTCTTATCTGCGGGGGTGAGGAAACTTTCTGGGGGTATAGCTGGTACTTGTCCTCCCGTTATTTTATATAGCATTGTCAGGCGGAGTTGTTTGCGCCGATCTGCAAGTGTGGGTAGGTTTAGTCGCTGTAGCATTGCTGTGATGCAGCCAGGTTCTCTGGATCTGTAGTCTTTGCAGATGAATCTGGCTGCCTTGTGCTGTACCTTCTCGATTTTGTCGATGTCCTGTTTTAGATAAGGGTCCCACACAACTGCCCCATACTCAAGGGTCGATCGGACAAGAGTGACGTACGCCATGCGTCTGCACTCTTGCGGGCAGTTGTGCAGGTTTCTTCGTAGGAATCCGAGGACGGACCCTGCCTTGTTGCAGATGTTGCAGATGTGGGGTGACCATTTCAGGTCGGAGGATATTTGGATGCCGAGATAGGTACTCTGGCTGACGTGTTTAAGGATGGTATTGTCCAGTGTGTAGAAGTACTGGGATTTGGGTTTGGTGGATAAGATGTAGCATTTCTGCGCGTTGAATCTCATGCCCCATTGTTCTGCCCAGCACTCTAGGTTCTTAAGGTCTTTTTGAAGTTCGATGTGGTCCTGGAATGAGCGTATGTCACGGTAGAGTAGGCAGTCGTCTGCGAAGAGTCGTACGTTTGCCTTCACTTGATCGGGGAGGTCGTTTATGTGCACAAGGAAGAGAAGAGGTCCAAGGACCGTTCCCTGTGGGACTCCCGAAATGACTGGGACTTCGTCGCTTGCTTCTCCTTCCAGCACCACCTTCATCTTCCGCTTTGTCAGGAAATTGGAGAGCCAGGTGTGGATGGGTCCACGGACACCGTAGTGGTCCAGCTTGCCGAGCAGCTTGTGGTGGGGGACTGTGTCGAAGGCCTTACTGAAGTCCAAAATGGCAATGTCAGTTTGCCTTCCCTGGTCGTTTGAGTGGAGGAGGTCTTGCATAGTGGTAAGCAGTTGGGTCTCGCAGGAGTGTCCGGTTCTAAATCCATGGTTTCTGCTGGTAAGGATGTTGTGTTTCTCAAGGTGAGTGTGTAGGTGGCGGCAGATGATGTGTTCCAGCAACTTACAGGCTACCGAGGTTAGGGACACGGGGCGGTAGTTTTCTGCTTTGTTCTTGTCGCCTTTCTTGAACACGGAAGAGATGTTCGCTGAGCGCCAGTCAGATGGGACTTGGCCTGTGCTGACTGAAAGATTGAAGATCAGGGTGAGGGATGGGGCAATGGAATCTGCACATATCTTTAGTACTGTGTTGGGTATGTTGTCGGGGCCAGGGGCTTTGGAGGGGTTCAGGTTTCTTAAGAGTTTTGCCACTCCGTTTTCACTAATCAAGAGTTCATTTAGACTGGGATAGGGCTGGCCTTTCATCTGGGGGGGTGGTGAGCCGTCGTTTCGGGTAAAGACAGACTGGAACTGGTTTAGGAGGATCTTGGCTTTGGAGATGCTGTCACTGTATAGGGTGCTTCCGTTTTGTAGTGGTGCCACTCCTACGTTGTCCTGGCGACGGGCTTTCACATAGCGCCAAAAGGGTTTGGTGTTGTTTCCCTTCATCCCTTCAGTTATTACACTGTTCAAGTACTCCCATTCGGCGCGGCGTATTTCACGTCTACATTCTTTCTTGAAGAAGTTGTAGTTGTCCCAGTGTCTGGTCCGTTTGGCTTGTTTGTACAGTCTCCGTTTCTTCTTTAGGAGTTTCTTTATCTTCCTGTTGATCCAGGGTAGGCTGTTGTTTTTCCTTCGTAGGGTGGAGGGGACGTGCTTCTGCACAGCTGACGTGACTGAGTTCTTAAAAGTCATCCAGAGTGTTTCGATGTCAGCGTTTTCAGAGGCCAGTTGTTTCAGCTCCTCTGCGGTGCGGTCAAGCACACTGTTCATTTCGGCCCAGTCAGCTTTGGAGTACAGATAGGATCTTCTTGGTTTCTGTCTCACTCGTTGGGGATGGGTGTCAAGGTCGGTGATGATACATTCATGGTCAGATATGCCTGGGATGGACTGGGAGTTTCGGGTGAGGGTTGGGTTTGAGGTGAAGACTAGGTCAAGCAGACTGTCTTCTCTGGTGTTGTCATGATGGACCTGGGTGAGTGCGGCTGATGATGTGAGGTCTACAAGTGTCTGTTGGGCTTGTCGGTCAGGGGCACTTGGTGGTACTGTACCTGAGTTCCAGTCAATGTCTGGGCAATTAAAGTCGCCAGTCAGGACTGTGTGTTTTTGTTTCTTGCTTGTGTTGATCTTTTGTAGAGATTTATCTAGTTCTGTGAGGTCAGTGTCATTTCTGTGAGGCATGTAGAAACAGCCTATCAGGAGATCTTTATTTCTCTCTAAGTGGATTTGGGTCCAGATGAGTTCGCATTCTGTGTCCAGGTCTGGCTGGGCGGTAGAGACCAGGCTCTTGTGCACCAGGATGAAGACGCCTCCTCCTAGGGTGCTGCGGTCTTTCCTGTATGGTGTGTAATCTTCTGGGAACACTTCGCTGGACTTTATGTCCTGTTTCAGCCATGATTCTGTACCACATATAATGTCAGGCTTGGTATACTTGACCATTGCCAAGAACTCAGATCGTTTTTTGACTATGCTGCGGCAGTTCACAGTAAGTATCCTGAGGTTTTGGCGGGTTGTTTGTGGTAGGTCATGAAGGGAGCTACTTTTGGAATTTTGCTTTTCTTGTTGACTGCTGGGGGGTGGGGGGCTTCCTAGGTTGGGTGAGGTTTTGTCGGGGCCAGGGGATTTCTCATGGCTCAGTGGAGTCACTGATTTTGGGCTACTAGCCTTTAAGGGACTGAAGTTGCAGCTTGAGTTCAGGGAGTCAATGCTGGATTCTAGATTGAAGAGGGGGGTATAGATGTTGTGGGATTCGCATGAGAAGCTGTGGAATGTGAATGTGCTACAGTTTATGCTGTCACACTTGTAACAGATCCACTGCACACTGGGGCGGTTTAGTAGTTCGTAGTCGCTTGAGCACAGCTCGATGCACGACTTGTGGTGCCAAACACTACAGTTGTCGCAGGCCACTCCTGGGTCGCCCCAAGAAACCTTCCTCTCACATACTCCACATGGGAATATTTTCTGGTTTGGGGGACCTGGGTTGCAGTGCACGTCACCAGCAAGGAGGATCGAAAGGAGGAAAAGGGTACTTGCTTGCCGCTGTTGTTTACATTCCTTGAGTGCTTTCCGGAAGTTTCCGCTAGTCGTAAACACTCCTGGTGTACTTGCGACAGTCTTTTCAACACTTTTCATACAAATCATTTTTACAGAACGTTTAAAGAAGTATTAGGAGTTTATTGTTTAGTAGCCACAAGAAGTGATTAGCATAGACTGTTTGTGTGTCTCTGTGTGAGTGTATGGGCCCGGGGAGGGGGTGGTGTGGTCACCCCTCCCGTGACCGGACACCTGCAATGTACGGACAGTTTTGCTATGGCCCAAGGGTGTCCGTTCATGAGAGGGACTGCTGTATACCAAACAGGCCTTTATGCGGTTTAGCACTTGACTACTGCTGCTTCAATACCACTTGTGGAGAAAAAAATTAGAGATACAGTGGAGCCCTTCTTTTAAGATATATATTACAAACTCAATTAAAGATCAAAACTTGACTAAATGTAAAAAGCAATATGTGTTAGAATGGAGGTTATAAACAGAAATCTGAGAAAGTAATGTCTTAAAAGACAAATGTTTAGAAAAAAGGCAGGGGGGGGAGGGGGGGGGCAAACTTAGGTTTTACTGTTCAATGCATGGGTAAACTGGGCATTCATTCCAAGTACCTAAAGATGTGTAACTGGCACTTTTGCTCATCGGTAGTACTGGAACACATTTTTACACAGTGCCACTGGTCATGCAGTGTGTCTAAATGACAACAATCTGGAAAGCCTATGCCTACAAGTAAATCCCCCCATCACCACCACACACACACACCTTTTACTCACACCTGCACCCCATTACATAGATGAATAGATTACAAATACTATTCTTTTACTTTTTATTTTCACACTTTTTCTTGCATTTGGTTCATGTTTATTATTTGAAGTTTGAATCTGAATCAAGCGTCTTTAGTGATGGGTGGTTTTCTGTTTATGCTCCAGGAATTCGAGGCACTGGTGCTTGATGACAGCAGGCTCCCACTGGCCCACACACAGAGAAGAGATTGGAGGTGCCCTCGCCCTGGAAGAAGAAGAGGATGGGAATATCAATAAAACAAAACGATACGCAACATTCACACAGCTTACATTGTGGACATACATGGGTGCCAGCTTATTCTTCTTGTCTCAGGCTAGGATTTGAGTTGTTCTCAGTTCAGGTTGATAGAAATGAGTCAGTCCTTGCAAACTTTGGATGTATATTGAATGTAGGTCAAATACATAGCCTAGCTGCCAGAACTGTATTTGATGTGGTACTATTGACCTAGTTTCTGTTGCAATGCTGATGCTTGTAACACAACTATGCCCCTGTGTTGTGTGTGTTGTTTATGTGTTTGTTTGTCCTAGTTGTGTGTTTGTCGTGTGCCTGTGTTGTATTTCTGTGTGTGTTCCCATCTCCCACCAATTGTGTGCTTTGAAGACTGATTGCCCTCATTTGTTACCTCCCTTGTTGTGGTAGGAAACTGCTGTACAGTTTGGTCAGTACATAGTGCCACTTACTGACTTAGTCCATTCAGGACTTTGGTTATTTTGAATACATATATTGTAGGTCTTTTGTATTCTTTTACTAGAATCCTTTTGTGTCATTTATGCGTTGTTGTTTGTTGTTTGTTAACTGTCAGTTGTTTGTTTACTTGTTTGTTTTGTCGGTATTTGTATGTTTATTTGTTGTTCTTGTTTGTTTGGTTGGTCATTGTTTGTTCACCGATTAAGCGCTAGAGTATGTGATGTATAACCCATACCCAACAGTCCCTTGTTGATCCTGGCATAAAGTAACTTGTCGGTGATGTTGTGAGGAATGAGATTGAGAGTTTGCACTGTACACGTTGACTTTCTATAAGCTTGTGTTCTGTTGTGCTAGAAACTCTGACAGCGACTTGAACTTACTTGTGTAATTTGCATTTGACTCTCTAGTCATGGTTTGTTCATGTTGTTTTTAGGACTGCGGTATGTTGTGTTGTGTCACTCTTTGCTCTAGTACTTATGGTGTTGTGAATAATTATGTAAATATTTCCGCTCTTGTTGTTTACAACATTGCTTGATTTCTATTGCCTATTTTCACGACTTGTTTACTGAAACTTAATACAATTTTTGTATTATGTTTTCAGGTCATTGGGTGTTGTTCTACGAGGGGTTTTAAATAAAACGATGAAATCCAGTCTGTTGAGTTGAGAGTGAGAGTGAACCTCCCCACACAATTTATTATGTAAAGCGCTTAGAGAACGTTAAGCGCTATATAAATCTCCCCATACATATTTGGCTATTTGGGTGAAGGTGTAAGAGTCGCCATGTGCAGTTGCTGTGTATGGGTCATAGGAATGACAATTTAGATCCAACTGGCCAGTACACTGACTTTCGTCCTAGTCGCCTGTATTGAAGTACATTGTGGTGTTATATGAAGTACATTTCGTTGGGGGTTGGTGTAACCATACTCTGTATTTAGCATCGTTCTGAATTTGTGTATGTTTTATCTCTCAAAGCACATACATTTTTTTATGTACCATAAACTACCTTTTCAGCGCCCGCAGTACCTAGTTAACGCCCATCCTCCAACATTTGGATCAGTGTCGTCAACATATGTTGTGTGTTTTGTGTGTGTGTGTGCGTGTGTTTTTGTTTAATTTATGTGCACAGTTCTGCACCCTGCAGTGTCATTGTCATTCTAGGGAATGCTGAAAGACAACTATAATGTTTATTTAATACTCTGGTCACTGGAGTATCTGGATAGCCCTGTGAAAAGAAGATGGAGATGAGAGAGCGTCTTCGGAAGTTGAAGAGGTCTGATTTTAGTGATATAAGGGAGCATGTGAAACGACCAGTGTTTGGTTACGCCATTTCCTATGGATTGGATCAGTATCAATGACTGACTGACTGACTATTTACTTTGTGGTTTGTAGGATGTGTGTTCATTCACTCTCAGTGAATTTTTTTGTTGGGTTTTTAGTGTTTTTTTCTTCTGTTTAGACACTTGCATATCAGGCGAAAGATACTTACATGGTGACTAATTGTGCACAGATACATCTCCTATTAAAATGTTCACACCAAGATACCAAATATCACCATTTCTAACGAGGAACTGATCCTGCACAGGCACAGTACGTAATTGTTTCTGAACATGTGTACATTTGCATTTAACTTTTAAGATCTACATGGAATAAAACTGACACTGTTCTCGACAATTGAGTATGTTTTTGTGTGTGCATGTTGCTTAGTTTATTGATAATAATTGACTTTTGGTCAAGTTGTAACCACGAGTTTTGTAGCAAAGGTGCAATGATAAAAATAGACAGAAGATAATCAGATAATAAGACACTGGGCTGCAAATTGCTTTCAATTGTCATTGTATTTATCTGTAAAATCATCATGATTTCCATGGCATGTATAATGCAGTGGAACCCCCCCCCCCCCTTTTTAAGACCCCAAATTTAAAACTCCCTCCTTTTTAAAACCTTGTTTTTTCACATTTTCTGTTCATAACGTCTGTAAAATTACCCCCATTTTAAGACTCATTCTTTTTTAAGACTTGATTTTCTCAGATTGTTTGAGGTCTTAAAAGGGGGGTGCCACTGTCGTTATAATGCATCTTCAGAAATTGAAGACACATGCTGCAGTTTTGTTATAACCATGAAGAAGAAAAATACTGTTTCTAAACGTTTACAGTGTCTTATCCTCTAACTACATCTTTTTAAAGACTCCATAAGTTTTAATCACTCAACAATTCCTCTCTGTATGGCTGCAGTTCAAGTAAACCAGAAATGGTAAACCATTGCCACACTCAAGGAATTGGTTCCTGGCAACTTATGTCGGGTGCGCAGCCTGAGAGAGACACGACAGAGATAGTTGCTCAAGATAAAAGATAAGCTTGACTTACACCAAAATTATGAACATTTAAACTCACCTTACTGATCTTTTTGTCTGAAATATGTTATGCCATTATTGCCACACATTGCAAGAATGTTTGATGTCCGGGTGCTTGGTCCCTGAAAATGTCAGAAAATTGTTATAGTAATTATAGCAACATCTAAAACCACTAAGTGTAAACCAAAGGCTGGCCAATTACATAGTTCTACAGCAACATCAGTGGCTGAACATGAAGCTTTGAACATGCACAGCGACACTTAAAATGGCAGTCAAAAATGAAAGGATGAATTAAATTCTGCCACATTTAGTGTTTGCTTCAATGAACACTGAGGAAGAATGTGTTCTTCATTAAAAGTAACCCTTTCACAAAGCTTTACCAATAAACTTCAATCATAGTTCTTACTGCACAGAAAAACTCATTCCACTGACAATATAAAATGTCAGTTATAAATAACATGTTCTGTTGCACAACCTCCAAAGACTGCAAAGAAACAACTGCCCATAAAGCGTTAAAATATCAGTATCACCCTACTTTTTTCCATCTCAAAATTTGTTTTAGGGGGATTACTCACAGACTGGCTACTCTGTCATTCTCTGTCTCACATACAGTGCATCACAGGAGCTTGTATTCAACCGCCGGTCGATCATTATTTACTTCTGCATGCTTACCCTTACTACGATGATAACTTTGCTACGATGATCGACCGGCGTTTTGATACAAGCTCCTGTGCAGTGCACAGACACACACGCACCGTAGTTGCAAACACACACACTGACACTGTCCGTGTTCAAACAAAAACAGGAAAAACTGCGGGACACATTCGGCCGCTTGATTGATCCTTCATTCGCACTACACACCAGCAGACACACATACAACACGGCAGCAAAATGTGTCGAGGTCTTTCCAAAGTATACACGACAACACTCGCTTTATTTAATACTTACAACTCCAGTAGCAGGATAGAGAGCTCTACGTCGCGGCACACACTGAACGGAAAAAACACTCAAAGCTATCAGTTGAATCCAGCTTTCCGTCTGCTTGCTGATGATAACTTTGCATTTCGTGCGCCGAGCGTGTCTTTCTCGTGATTCTGTGTCGTTCGGAGTCAGTCGGCTGCTTTCTGAACCACATGGAGTCGATTTCTTACCGAAACTTGCGGGCTTGTCCCACTGAGCGGCTATCCCATCCGCCATTGTTTTGAGTCGTCATGCTAACGGCACGCGGTCGCGACGAAAACCAGTCTATGACGGCCAATTTTAATCTTCAAATGGTGGAGAGCAGACGTCAAAAAACTCATTTTGATTTAATTATTTAGCATACTTGTGGTGCTTTATTGAGCAAACCGGGCCAGGTGCGTCTTAATTAAGGTACACTAGATTCCCCAAAATCTTCAAATCGGCCAAATTCGACAAAAAAACTCTCCAAAATGGCGGCGCGGACACTATATCTTTAAAGAGGTACAGAGAAAGAGCGATTGAGAGGTGCAGAGAGAGAGAGAGAGAGAGAGAGAGAGAGAGAGAGAGAGAGAGAGAGAGAGAGAGAGAGAGAGAGAGAGAGAGAGAGAGATCAAATCAAATCAAATCAAATTTTATTTTACGAGGGTTGTGGAAGAGAGAGAGAGACAGAGTGAGAGAGAGAGAGAGAGAGAGAGAGAGAGAGAGAGAGAGAGAGAGAGAGAGAGAGAGAGAGAGGGAGAGAGAGGGGGGGAGATACAGAGACAGAGAGAGAGAGAGAGAGAGCTTAGAATGGTTTATTATACTAAGGCCACAGACTCATATACAAACCACGGGGGATGGGGGAAGAACAAAATCAAAAAAACAAACCACACACCAACAACAACCATGAAATAAATACGTGGTGAAAAGAGAGAGAGAGAGAGAGAGAGAGAGAGAGAGAGAGAGAGAGAGAGAGAGAGAGAGAGAGAGAGAGAGAGAGAGAGAGAGAGAGAAAGAGAGAGAGAGAGAGCAAGAGAGAGAGAGAGAGAGAGAGGGGTGGGGGGAGAGGGAGAGAGAGAGAGAGCTCAGAATGGTTTTTTATTATACTACTAGAGGAATACCCGGCTTCGCCGTGGTGAATCGCGAGACAGAGACAGACAGCGTGGCCAAATGTAACCGATTGCCGAAACACCACAATCATATTTGAAGCCGAAGTTCACTCAAACGGGATTGAGAATAACTGTTATGGCTTCTGGAAGGAAGGCCTGATTATTCAGTCACACACCAATGCCGCCAGACCACATCACAAACAGAACTCTACAATCCACAGGTGTTGCCCACACAAACACACACACACACACAGAGAAGCCGTATATATATATATATATATATATCTATATCTATAAATATATAGAGATAGGTGACAGTGTATTTTTCGCGTGGCTATAAATTGATTCGACCTTTTCACTTTGACAGTAAGAACAACTTACGGGTGCAAGGGAAGCGTTCTGGACAGCGCAGTGACATTCTAAAAATAGTAACGTAGTAACGGGAATATGGATTGAAGCCACACGAAGGAAGGAAGATAAACGCAAAACACTGGAGAAGATAAGCTAGGAAGAGTTACTGGGAATGGTGAAATGAACAGAAAAACCAAAATCGGTTCAGCGCTGCGCGCTGAGAGCACGTGTTGAAATATCTCAGTCGATGAGGTTGTGTCCGGGGTGTAGCTGAATACGGTGTCCAAATTTGAAAAAGATCCACCGAGAACTTTGGCGTTGTGATGTGGTCTAGCGGCTTTGGTGTGTCGGTATGGGGGCCCGGGTAGCTCAGGTGGAATCAAAATCGGTTCAGCGCTGCGCGCTGAGAGCACGTGTTGAAATATCTCATCGATGAGGTTATGTCCGGGGTGCGAAATTTTTTTTCACACGTCAGTTGCGGGCTTTCAATCCCGAAGGCTATTTCCGAGTAGCTACGAACGTAAACGGAAGTTCCGATGTGTTCGGATGCTTATCGATTTGAGTTGTCGTTCGTGTCTCGCTGACCTCGCGCTGGAATGAGTGCAATCCGAGCTACGAACTTTGCCGATTGCAATGATCGTCACTGCTGCAGGGTCAATGTGTGAATTAATAGGATAGAGCGAAAAGAATGCACTCAGCACTCGCTCAATCCATGCTGAGGCTCATAAACTCCCAGCCTGCAGAACATCATACAGACAGCAGTCTTTCTTTCCTCGCACCATTGGCGAATGGAACGCCCTCCCACCACAGGCAGTATCCTCAGCCTCGGACATTTTCCTCTCACTGATTGTCAATCATCGGTTTGGATCAACCAGCAGGTAAGTTATTGTTTTTAAAATCCAAGACATGACCATTGCAAACGTGGCCTTTGTAGAACTGAGCAAGATTCATCTGTTGTGTATGTCATGTGTGTGTTACTGAGTAACTGGGTGTGACTGTGAGTCACAGAGTGTGTGCTTGTTGTGTTCTTATTTTTTTTACTCAAGTTTAGAAAATGCTTGATCTTTAATCTATATGCACAGAATCAAATGTTGCTGTATCAGTGTATGAACTATGGTTGTAAAAGAATAAACAAAACAATTACTGAATTAGTGAGTGATTTGGCTCTGATAGTGAAGTTGAAATAGTACTTATTTCATTTTCAAGACATGTTAATAGTTATGTTAATATTGTTATGGTTTTTTTCAGGCCTCCCGAGAAACCAGAGGTGATGTGCATCATTCATACAGCTCCTGTCTTTCAGTTCCAACAGTTTACCTTTAAACATGGATACATGTACTGGAGAGGTATCAGGATGACTTGGCATGGTGCTTTACATTACAGACTACCCCTGAAGAGTAAGTTACACATTTATAAGGTATTGGTGATGGTGGTCTGTAGCTATAAACATGCATGTACTGATGTAGATCATTCAGCAGTCTTTTGTTCTTTGTAAATTGTATTACATTTACAAGTACTTTGTAGATGAAATTATTCATACATTTGAAGATGCATAGTAATACTGTGCATGGTAATTCACTAATTGGTATGATGTACTTTGTATACATAATGGTACAAATGTCTTTATTTTCTCTCTCCTTCCCATCTTAAAGTTTGTTGCAACCCTATACTCATAAAGTGCATTATGCTGTTTGTATGAACATTGATTTGAACTATTGTGATGCAAGAAAGTAAAACATGAAATAGCTAGAATGAAAGATTTACTCATTACTGGAATTATTTTAAATACAGTCAGTCATTTCCTTGGCTCACAATCACAGATCTGGCCAGTTTTTTTTATTTTTTACATGGAATAAGAGTTATATAATATAGTAAAACGTATCAACACCCTGACTGCCCCTGCGCAGTGTTAGAATTTTCTGAATGACTTCACATCACATTTCTCAACAAAACTGTAAGGTGTCAACGCTAAATAGGGAATGTGTGTGGGATGAGGGCTCATGCTGTCAATTAAAATAATAGTAAATTTCCATCACATTCCAGAAAAACCGCTCACATCAGCAGCATAACAAGATATCATGTCGTTAGAAAGGTTCTTGTGAGGAAGTCTTTTTAATTTTAATGATGAAAGATTCTTTTTAATTTTAATGATGAAAGTATATGGCCCAAAGTCAGAATAGGTGTCCATTTTTGTGACATACAAAATCAATTTTAAAAATGAACATTTTCTTTGTTTTGAAAATAGAGATATATTTTAGAGCATAAATACGCAAGGAACAGCTATGATTTTAGAAAACTCATGTTTGATCACTTCACAGATTCAGGTTTAAAAGTTTGCAGGAGTTCATAACTTCACACCGTCACAAAATTTAGACTTGTTAAATCATTGTTGCTACATGTATTGGGTCTGTTTTAGACATCTGAGCAAATTGCTACAGCAAATTACTTTGCATTTCAAGCAAGTTAAACTTGTTTTGGCCACGCATGATGCAGATGTGAACTCCATTAATGGGAAGTTCATAACTTCACATAATTTACTTTTATTGGTATAATAAATTTAATTTATACAGGCAGGAAACAATTTGTTTTGTTTTTTAATCTGAAAAAGGTGAGCTGGAACATGAAGGTAATTTTTGAAGATGAAGTGTGTAGAAGATTTTTTGGTTATCTGTATTATTTATAGAAATTAATATTGTCACAATTTTTTCACAGCAAATATTGGCATAAGTTATCATTAAATCTACAATTTTGCTGTTTTTGTGCAAAATGTGCTTGAAAAGTACCATCAAAAGGATTTCAATACACCAAAATGTTTGTCTGACTCAAAGAGTTGGCAGAAACTGAAAGTTTTTTTAGAATGTCCTAGGAGTTCATAACTTCACACCGTGACATCACAAACTATGGCTAATTCAAACCAAAGTAAGAAAGTGCATATGTCATCTTATTTTCTCTCCAGCTACTCTTTGTAATCAACATACAACTAAGTAATAAAAGTAAAACATTTGTGAAAACAAACGATAACAAAAATCATAAAATGTGAGCGTGCGCATAACTTCACAAGAATTTTTGTTATGTTGGTCTCTAGTACAGTTACTGTATAATATATTTGCAAAACAATGACAAACTGAGAACACAGAGTTATAGTATAGGCTAAAGCTGCACTTATATTACAAAATCAGATTTTAATTGCCAAAATAAAACAAATTGTTTGAAACTTGTGAAAGTTCATAACTTCACATCAATCACACATTTATACTAAAATAACTAACTAAAGTCTCTTGCAAATAATTCTAAACAACTTAATGATTTACTTAACCAAACTCAGTCATGAAAACTGTTACCGAAATCATTATTTAGTTAGTGTTTATGTCAGCTGACTGTGTGTTCATAACTTCACATCATTTATTTAACTGAAAAGCTACGTACTAAAATCTGCTGGTAAATTAAAATAAAAATGACATCAAACTGTAACAGCCTACTCTGGAGAAGAGCAGCACATCATTTGAGGTAGTGATTTAGTGTAGTAAATTAATTATTGTGTATAAATCATACTCATGGCATGTGTTCATAACTTCACACCGTGGGGCTGAGGGTCAGTTGATGTGAAGTTATGTACACCGTGCAGTCAACCCAGATTCATGCTGGAATTATCAAAATGTAATTTTGAGGGTTGATATTCAGAAAACTTCTTACAAAATGTCCAGATAAAGTCAAATGTACTCTTTTGCTATTAACAAGGCATTATTTTAAACACGCCCTTGAAAAATGAGCTTGAGTTATGTGAAGTTATGAACTTCATGACAAAACGGCTAAGTACTTCAGAAAGAAACAGTCAGCAGCCAGTAGATTCTTTTTGTGATGAAAATAATGGTACAGTGTAATTTGGAAACTGAAAATAGTCATTTTACATATATTTTGGGTTTTGACATGAGTTAGTAACTCTCACATAAAAATAGTGTGCAAGACACAGAGAAAATGGCTAACTAAAGCATACTGCTTGACTTTAGTGACAAAAATTGCTTAGTATCTAAATCTAATGTACTTTTATATGCAAAATTGCTGTTCCACTACAACCTTAACTTTCATGGCTAGCATTTAAGGACAAAAAACACTCTCAGTGGAGATAGTAGGAAAGTTCATAACTTTCTCACAAGAATTTTTTATTTCTCAATTACTCAAACACCAATGAATGAACTTGATGCAAACTTTCAGTGTGACTGCTGCTAGTGGATCCAAATGCATTACAAAGCTAGGTGTTCCCCAACCAGTCAATTTACTCTTTTTATAAGGCAAAAGGTTGGAAAGTTCATAACTCTTTTTTCACAAGAAAATCTGCACGTAAACTTCAAACTACTTTTGAACATGCAAAAACAAGTCAAACAACCCTTTTTATGTGTTATACCTCTGCAAAACATACTGTAAAATACTTTTTTACAAAAATATATCAGGTTTCAATCTTTAATTATTATTTAGAGCTGATCAGTGAACAAAAATGAAGTCTTACGGAAATAGTTATGAACTTTCTGTGAAATTTTGTCTCCCCATTTTCTGCAGGCTCACCCTTACAGAAAAAAAGGCCCTGTGGCGAGCCTCGCAGCGAGGTCGCAGCGAGCCTCGCTGCGAGGTCGCTGCGAGGCCGTAATTTACCATGCAAATTAAGTTTGCTGCGACTAAGTCGCAGCTAGCTGCGATGTAGTTATATATCCTTATATGGAGATCCCAACCGCGAGCTTGATGTGATGAGGTCGCGGCTAGCTGCGATGTTCCCTGCGAGCTTGCCGCGACCTAGCAGCAGCTAGCCGCGATGTCCTGGACCCCTTACTGTGAGCTTGCCGCGACCAGGTCACAGCTAGCCGCGACCAGGTCACAGCTAGCTGCGACCAGGTCACAGCTAGCTGCGACCAGGTCACAGCTAGCCGCGACCAGGTCACAGCTAGCCGCGATGTTCCTGGGATCATGCTGCGGCTTGCCGTGATCTAGTCGCAGCTAGCTGTGATGTAGTCGCAGCTAGCCGCGATTACCTCGCAGCTAGCCGCGATTACCCGGACCTATATGTGGTAGTCACAGCTATATATCCGCGACCATGTCACAGCTATAGCTAGCAACGACCAGGGTGAGCCGGGATATCCCTGGCCTGTCCTCCAAATTCTTACCACGTACAAGCTTTCCTTGAGCCAGCTGCAGCTACCTGTGCAGTTGTCACGGTTTACTGCGATGTCCATGAAATCATCAAGCAACGACCTTCAAATTTCACAGCAAGTGAGCTGCAACCTAGTGATGAGTGATAACTTACTGCAGTTATGCAGGAGGAAATGCTTTACCAAACCCTGAACATTGTTTAGATGGTTTAAAGTCCCAATTAAATATACCTAAACCCTCCCAGAAAAATGCTGCAACCAGCTTGTGGGTGCATGCAAATCCTTTCGCACTGACAGGCCATTGTGCTACATACATTCTAAATTGACTAGAGACAGAAGCAGTTGAACACATGCAGACGCATATTCTCAAATGTAAAACAAACAATTGGTTTAAATTCAAATTATTTAATAAAAGCTCATTTGGCATAAATTCAGATTAAATAGAGCAAGCTGTATCCTGCGATCAGGACGAACAAGTTCATCAGAGTTCACAATTTGTTGCCGAAATACAAGATCGCCAGCACTAGCAATCGCTCATGCTGTTTTTTTTACCAATGTCACATGGGTTTAGCTAAAGGTCTCGTGAGTAATTTTTTGTTTAAACATAAACAGCTGCTTAACCTTTTTTCCAAAGTTAATTGCAATACACCCTAAAAGTAAAAGTGTAGAGCTAAATAAAAAAAAGTTTGGTACTGAATATCAGCGATATAGTTATTATGAAAAACTATATTTCGAAAATGAAATCAAGACAGTACATTACAGGCTAACCAGTACATAATATGTTGCATACCTACCAAGTAGTGTATGCACTCTCCAAGAAGTTCTCCCCTTCTTAACCCAAGGTGGCTGAGTGCATCAGAAACAAAATCAACAGAGATGAGATTCTTCCGCTTTTTCGCGGAATTCTGCTCAAAAGTTGATCTCCAGGACCGTTTTCCTGAATCGTCCAGATCCCTTGAGAAAAAAAAAAGGGGGGGGGGGGGGGGGGGGTAGAGGTTGATTATCAAAAATCTGACCTGCCAATGACTGAATCTCCCAAAAGACTAGACCGGTTTTTGATTGTCCGGACCGACAATACCCCCGACAAAAAAATCTCCGCCAAGCTCAAAACCAAAAATCTACGAAATGAACTTTAGACCCGTGTACGAACTGTCCATTTGGGAACAAGTTTCTCCTCATCATCAGTGTCTGCATCGCGGAAGTTCCTAAATGGGCTGATTTAGTTGTTGACTTTAGCCACTTTAGCAAGATGGCGTCGTCAATGCGATTGTTGGCAGAAACAGAACATGCTTTAGCTTCTGAGATTGATAAAGGGCTAAAGAACAAATGGGTTTGGGCGTGGAAAGACGAAATTATAACTACCGAAGTGAAGGGACGAAAACTGTCCATCCGTCTCGGAGATTCGGTTCAAAAGTTGAATGTTCGGGGAAGGCACAATGCACGTGGTGTAAGAAAGTACTGGGCTACAAATAGAGAGGCAAGAGCGTGTTGAAAGACCATTTGACAACATATTTGTCCTTGTGTGCACACTTGTGTTTGTCAGTCTGTGAGTGTGATGTTATTTTCAGTGACTTTTGTTGTTTATTTGTGAGATTCATTCTAGAAATGCATGAACAATGCCCAAAGTTGTAATCAAAATATTCTGCTGCTAAGACTCATTTCTGAGCATTTTTGTTGTTATGTAAATGCTAAAAACGCTTCAGCTTCAGCCCCCTGACTCCCACAAGGGGCGTTGCCCCTGGACCCCACATTTCCTTTACCCTCTTATGTCAAAATTTGGGAATCTCATCTCTGAATCAAGATCTCTGACAACCTGAAGAAATGCTGTTGTTCCTGTCTCCCCACTGAGGTGCTCCTTGAATTGCTTCTCCGTGCGATCAATGACACCACCAATCCGATCCACAGGAAAGGTAACTTCTGGGAAGAGCTTCTCAAACCAGGAGTGGACCTGAAAAAAAGTCAATATCAGTCTGTGTTCCAAAAGATAATATACCAGTGCATGAACTATGCTGCAGTATAGTAAAAGGGACAGCCAAAGAAATAAATACAAATTATCAATGTCTATTATTATTTTGTAATTAATTTTAGTGGATAAAGAAAAGACGCAAAGGATTGCTAGCCTGTTTATAAATACATAAACATATATCTATAAGACAAAAAAAGAGTTGTGATCAACCGAGTACTTACCACTGAAGAGGGCTTGCCACTTTGCCTCTGTAACTGCAGCAAAACCTTGTTTGTCAGCCCCGGTCGGTGGATTTGGAGGTCTGCCACGGCCAGAGGCAAGAAAATAGTTAGCAAGTTGTTGGTGCATGTGTGTCATCTGGAGAAAAGAACAAAAAGTAAGTTATAACAATAACATCAAACACTACTTCTGCAGAAAGAAAAACACCATTCAAACTCAAAGAAGAAAAGTCAGTTATTTCATTTTCAATAAATGAAAAAGCAGCTACCAGTATTTTATAAAAAATATATCTGTAATATCTGTTTTCTCACACGAAATAAGTCGACATACATGTGCGAAACATTGCGAGTCCGCAAAACGTTCTCAGAGTCAGCTGGTGAATTCTACTTTTGGTTTCCACTCAGCTGGTGCAAGAAGTTACGTGACCAGAATAAAATCAGTTTTTGAACAATATGCAATGTTTTCATTTCGTAGATGCACCAGAAATAGTTTTTTTTTTATATCTTTAGATACATTGTCAATGATTATTTTCGTCATTAGATTCTATTGGGTTAGAGAAAAAAACGAAAGCGGTTCGTAACACAACCCTTCCGCTTGAAACACAGACAGGCCATCGAAGTCGAACCGCTTCGTCAAATTCAGTACAAAATACCTTCTGTCATTTCGTACATCCGCCATTAAAAACATTCAATCAATACTTTAATATGTCTAAACTTACCGAACAGAACATCTTGAATCGATGTGCCGGACGAAAAGAATGCTTGGGTCGAATTTGTTGAGTCGGTAATCGCGGCTTGAGCCACCGGGCGCCATTTTCAAAACTGCAGGCAAAGCTATTCGAGCCTCGTTTTGGGCGTCTTGCTCGGAGGACACATGTCGGACTGACTTCATTTTTTGCTTGTTTAAAGAAAAATTCGAGCTGAATCGAATGGTGTATTTCATTTGGCAGTGTGATAAAGTTGTCGGTAGTTTGATTTTGAAAACTTCAACCGCAATTTTTGGTCACTTTGTTTTCCAGTTCTCAAAATATACGAAATTATAGAGCTAGCTCTGCTCTTTCAAAACACCCATTGTAGTTTCTTTGACGCGGAGCAAGAGAGCGTAAAGTACGACGACCGAACTGAAAAATGTTGCGCATCACAGCGCGCGGAGGCTGTGTGAGGCTGAACGGTAGACTACTTCAATAAAATATTCATACAAAATCACATAGTAAACACAAATTAACTAACGAAAATGGTATGTATTTTGATGTGGTATACATTTTTTATTTTATTCGGTGAATTTCTTTACATTTTTGGCATCTTCAGGTGCATTTCTCTAACCTTCAGTCATCGGTTAGTGGTTCTAATAACCTTTAAAACAGCATGGTCTGGTCCTTTGAAATGGGGTGGAAAAAATCCCGATTGCGGCTAGGAGCTAAGTGATACAAAGAAGGTTTGGGGTACCTATAAGATCACAGAAAGACCAGTGGACGATACCTTCCGCCTGTGATCAAGACCTGGGAACATAATTATTGCCGTATTAGACTATGTATGCTTGTTTGTCTAAAAATACGATCAGTATGGTTTAATGATTATAACAACTTTACAACTCTGCATTTGATCAATGGTAACCGCTTTTGTCATTACACATTGAAAGAAGCATTTGGTTTAAATGTTTTGGTAAACTTTTTAATGTTGCAACGGTCAAATGTATGGAGTACACCTTTTTTTTCCTGAAAATATATATATATATGCCAAATTTGTTTGAGAATACTCCAAGCGCAAAACAGCTAGGGTTCCAGCTATATTTTTTAATGGAATTGTTTGATCGTCACACTGCCAGTTAAAATTTCTCTTGTTTGTTGGTGTGCAAGCTATATAGTGCTTCCATTCGTGTGCTGTCATGTATGCTCTGAATCTGATCATTTCTGTTAAGTCTTTATAATATAGGCTGGTTGTACACTTTGAGTTTAATGGGCAATAGTAAACTCCCTAAGCTAAATGCAGTTAGCAACACATCACCATGGTACTTTCTAGCTCCCAAATTTTAAAGAAGCACAAGATAACACTTTACCTGATTTTTAAATGGAAATGCAACATGCCATATAAACGGTTGCGACCATCTTTGTGAAAATATAATACTCGAGTTTAAAGGTGTTTGTCTACATTTTTATACAGAAATCGGCATCAAATACTAAGTCTAGCTATTCCCTACAAATATCAAAAATACACTCCCCTTCGATCAGGAAGGACGAAGCCAGGGTAGCCGATTGAAAATTCATGAAAGTAATGCAGCGTAGTACGATATCCTTATTTGGCAAATGCCAAGGGCAAAAGTCCTCTCAAATACCATGCATTTCGTGCGTTTAACAAAACATCGTGGACAGCGCTCTAATACGCTGTGATTGTGTGGGTGTGGCTGTCAGCATAGTGACGTGAATTTGATTGGTCGATATTTATAGTTAAAACACATGCTCTCTCCACATGGAAATCAAAACATTGGAAGTGTACTGTTATACTGTACTTCTCAAAAATAAAAACTTTTTTTACATTTATTTTTATTTTGTTAAAAAAATTTCCCCATGCTTCATTCATCATCTGACATAACTTTTTAGCGAAATCTAACCATAAGATTATTGAAAAAAAAAGCAGAAATGTAGACGACCTTTAAGCCTTGAATTTTGCTTCAACAACATTTTGTGTGAAACTACAGAATAAAAGTCTCTGGCAGTTGGTAAACAAACAAGAATTTCGGGCTGCTGATTTATACATCCCTTTAACAGAAGAATTAATGCCAAAATACACTTTTTGCTTAAAAACAAAAGAAAATATTTACTTTGTAATATGAAACATATTTCATACAGTTTTTTAAAACATGAAGCAAGCTGAGTGTTATGTTTCTGAATAATATTTGCTGCCACCATGTCTCATTCTTGTGCCAAGATGGTAAGAATATTTGCAAATAGGGCCACTCAGAGAGTCAGACACAATAATCGCTCTATAAGCAGGCCCCTCCATATGATGTTGAAAAAGCCTCCATTAAGGTCGCGGCTAGCTGTGATGTTCGGAAACTTACGCCAAGATCGCAGCTACCCGCGAGGCTCGCGCCAAGGTTGCAGCTACCCGCGATGTTGTTGCGAGGCTCGCGCCAAGGTTGCAGCTACCTGCGATGTTGTTGTGAGGCTCGCGCCAAGGTTGCAGCTACCCGCGATGTTGGCGCGAGCCTCGCACCATGGTCGCAGCTAGCCGCGCTCTTGTCGCGAGCCTCGCGCCAGGGTCACAGCTAGCCGCGATGTTGTCGCGAGGCTCGCGCCAAGGTCGCGGCTAGCCGCGATGTTGTTGCGAGGCTCGCGCCAACATCGCGGCTAGCCGTGACCAGCTGCGACTAGTTGCTGCGATGTGTTTAGATCGCTGCGACCTCGCAACGAGGTCGCAGCGAGGTCGCAGCGACTTTTCTTTTCTGTAAGGGCACTGACAAAATTCAAAAACTTTGCTTTGTCAAAGGTACATTTGAGTTTTACTGGCTCAGTGAAAAGTCATTCATGACATTCTGTCCCATAAATATGACAGAGTAGACCATGTTTCAATATGCTGTAAGGTCATGTCACAAAAAATGGCCAAAATGTAGTGCTGCTGACTTCAGATAATGGCGACATTTTCATTAAAAACAACAACTAAGCACACAATGTTTCTCTAGGTGTGTACTTCATACTTTTTTTTACAAGTCTCATTAATCTTTACAAGGATTTTATTTTTCTTTGATGTACAAATCAGGTTAGAGCCAAGGTTGCACAGCTATTTCAGCTGTGGACACCATTTCAGACTTAAGGCCATATATATAAATAAATGGTTTTCACAGGAAGGAATGGTACCTGTAATATTACAGAACAATGTTTACAGTTTAGTTAATAGTTGTCACTGTCAGTATCACCCACACCATTCTCCATCCCACTGATTGTGTGAAGAACAAGTACATGTATTACTTCCTACCTACCTTCCGGCACCCCCACCACACACCCTCTTCTCAATACCAAAAACATATCCCCACCAGCGCACAGCAAAGTCTGAATGTGCTCAGTAATACATTTTCTTTATTTTCCAGGAAGTGAGGTGCCGAGATATGACGTGCAGGCAGCTTGCAGAGTGGTGCCTGGCTTTGCTGAGGATGATGATCAGATTCAATCCATTCTGTGCTGACAGAGCTACCAGAACTGACCCACACTGCTGGCATGACTTTTACAGCTGCATTCAACACTTTACTTTTACGCTGGTAACTTTACGGTTGCTCTCTCTCGATTGAGCATTTTTATTTTAACTAATGGGAACAAGAAGGGCAAAGCCCATACGACTCACATGCTTTACACATTTTTCCTACCAAAATACATGTGACCTTGACCCAAGGTCAAGGTCATCCAAGGTCATGCAACACAAAGCTGTTAATTCAAGACATAGGAAGTACAATGGTGCTTATTGGCTCTTTCTACCATGAGATATGGTCACTTTTAGTGGTTCACTACCTTATTTTGGTCACATTTCATAAGGGTCAAAGTGACCTTGACCTTGATCATATGTGACCAAATGTGTCTCATGATGAAAGCATAACATGTGCCCCACATAATTTTTAAGTTTGAAACAGTTATCTTCCATAGTTCAGGGTCAAGGTCACTTCAAAATATGTATACAATCCAACTTTGAAGAGCTCTTGTGACCTTGACCTTGAAGCAAGGTAAACCAAACTGGTATCAAAAGATGGGGCTTACTTTGCCCTATATATCATATATAGGTGAGGTATTGAATCTCAACAACTTCAGAGAAAATGTGAAAAATAGCTGTTTTTTAGGCAACATTTATGGCCCCTGCGACCTTGACCTTGAAGCAAGGTCAAGATGCTATGTATGTTATTTGGGGCCTTGTCATCATACACCATCTTGCCAAATTTGGTACTGATAGACTGAATAGTGTCCAAGAAATATCCAACGTTAAAGTTTTCCGGACGGACGGACAACTCGGGTGAGTACATAGACTCAATTTTGCTTCGCATGTGAGTCAAAAAGTAAATGCCTCTGCAGAGATTCGAACCTAGGACCTTGAGATTTTCAGGCCCATGTCCTAACCATTAGTTTTTTTTATTGTAAGATGGATATATGTCTAGTGGATGCAGCTACATGTACAAATGTGCCAAATTAGAACTTGCATTCTCAGCCTATAGTTTTCTTGGGCCATTCATGTGAGTACTAAATATTGTGAATGCATTGGTATTCCTCGACTATCACACATGTGAGACTGCCTTTTCTTACTTTTGTGAAATGTGTGAACTCACTTTGTTTACCTCTTTGTGTTAATAAATGCAGTTTATCAGTTACCTCTGTTGGTTTCTTCTGCAAGTATGTCAAATGGCCCACACACACCCTCATGCGCACACACACACAGACACGCACAAAATCAGATCTCAAGTGTAAGTATTCCTTTTGCAGTTTTATTTTAATGCCCATAATCAGCCAAACAAATAATTATATCATCACACTTGCACCTAAGCTTAAAGTAGCAGTCCTGCATACATGTGTAATGTGTAAATGTTTCAGGTCACCATCTGTCCTGGCTTGAACATGCAATAAGAACACCTCTACACAAACACACGTACAGTCAACTGGCTAGCTGCTTCCCTGTAAGGCGTATTTGTCTATAAATTAATCGATTTTCCGAAGACAGCAGCCAGGTAGTGGATCTTTAGTATATGTCCAAGCAGACGGTTGATCTTATTACAAGACATCAAGGAAATATTTAAAAAAAAACTGATTCCAAAATCTAACCTTCCAAAGTTCATAATCAATAAAGAAGAATGGTATGTTACTGGAACCCTTTATTTATGACTTAAGGCAATGTGCGGCAGTAAAATTACCAAACTTAAAGGTACTGAACTTGTCAAATCCAGGTGCACGGATCCCCTGGGGCTTTTAGTCATACCTCAGGCAGCTATCCGTTAGAAGAACTACCAAGTTTCATTGACTTGCACCCAAAGAGTCAAGAACTGCAATTTTTTTACGAATTAATTTTGGACTCTGTCCCGGCTGGTCTCGACCTACTGTTGGATCTAAATTTAGATCAGGTAGATCACCACATCATGCACAAAAAGACACGTCACTGCAAACTATGTCAGACATCATCATGAGTTTGTGTAAAACAAAATGGATGCCGGAATCACTCATTTGAATCGAACTCAGACCAAACACCACGTAATAACTAGGTTAATTTATGCACTCGCGTGAACAAGAAACTGTCGAGCTTCACAGATGTCGTCGTTGGGTAGTTTTGGGTTTGTTTTACTACCATAGGAGGATTTTTGAACTGTAAATGCACTCAGCTGCAACAAAAACGCAAAACTAAGGCTGTGAGCTGCATTGTGCCTTTAAACTTGAAGAATAGTCAAAGAATAACTTGGTTTTCTGGTTAATTCTTGAAGTGACTTATTAAAATGAATGAAAACATTGTGGATGGATATAGACTGCTGTTGCTATGGAATCTAGCATTAACAGCGCCATATGGGATTTCTAGAAAACAGTTTTACAGCAACATCATACATCAGAAATTCATAATATTTAAGGATACACATGTATTATATCTACAATCATAAAGAACGTGTTGAATTTAAATTAATTATTGTAATGAATATGCAGTAAGAAATTCGTTCATCCTCATGACAAAAGATATCAAAATTCAACTGTAGTCTGTTGTCAAAAATCGTTCTATATGATTGTAGATTGATACATGTGTATCTTTCATTCTTTGTGCCAAATATTAGGAATTTCTGATGTATGATGTCGCTGTTAAACAGTTTCCTAGAAATCCAATGTAACGACTGTTTCCATCTACGTCGATCAGTATTCACAATTCTCCGAAAGCGGCGTATGGCTGCCTAAATTCTTTCTTTCTTTCTTTATTTGGTGTTTAACGTCGTTTTCAACCACGAAGGTTATATCGCGACGGGGCTGCCTAAATGGCGGGGTAAAAAGGATCATACACGTAAAAATCCACTCGTGCAAAAACACGAGTGTACATGGGAGTTTCAGCCCACGAACGCAGAAGAAGTATTCACAATTGTTTTATTTATTTTTATGCAGAAAACCAGGTTATTCCATGTATTTTCCGAATTCAAGTTTACTGCCGCACATTTCCTTAAAGGCACAGTGCAGCTCACAGCCTTCGTTTTGCGTTTTTGTTGCAGCTGAGTGCATTTACAGTTCAAAAATCCTCCTATGGTAGTAAAACAAACCCAAAACTACCCAACGACGACATCTGTGAAGCTCGACAGTTTCTTGTTCACGCGAGTGCATAAATTAACGTGGTGTTTGGTCGGAGTTCGATTCAACTGAGTGATTCCGGCATCCATTTTGTTTTACACAAACTCATGATGACGTCTGACATAGTTTGCTAGTGACGTGTCTTTTTGTGCATGATGTGGTGATCTACCTGATCTAAATTTAGATCCAAAAATAGGTCAAGACCAGCCGGGTCTGAGTACAAAATTAATTCGTAAAAAAATCGCAGTTCTTGACTCTTTGGGTGCAAGTCAATGAAACTTGGTAGTTCTTCTAACGGATAGCTGCCTGAGGTATGACTAAAAGCCCCAGGGGCTCTGTGCACCTGGATTTGACAAGTTCAGTACCTTTAAGAAAATGTAAGATTTACTGAACTTTGACCCAGCAGTTTTTGTAAGTGGACAGGCCTTAGTTTTATTTCGGTGGCATAATTCAATGCGCTTCGTCAAAATGTCTTGAACTGAAAACAAAAGCAGACGCAAGACTTATGGTCAGTTGGAGTTGTCTCCCGTACTCCTAACTTGAATGTGCTGCAGACAGGTGTACCCAAACAGCTCATATCACAAACGGTTTGGAATTCCCAAAAACGCAAGATCCGCACTGCACAACTTCAGTTCAGCGCTCGGTCTCTTTTTGAAAATGTGTATCTTGAGAGAAAAATATAGAATATTGCACCGTCCAAAGGAATTGAGTTCTTATGGGACAATGACAGCGCTCAGTTCAAAACGATAGGACAACTTTTTAAATGAGGCAGGGCCTACCGGGGGGGGGGGGGGGGGGGGGGGGGTTATGGGGGTTGCGCAACCCCCCCCCCCCCCTAGCCTAAACATGTACCTCACTTATTTAAAACATTTTTTATGATTGTTTATTTTATGCCGTTTCATGCAAGGAGCGACCATTTTCCTATCTCAGAATATGACCTACCCATCAGGAACATCCCCCTGGACCACCACTGGCAACCCCCCCAACCCCTCCTCTTAGCCTAGTCCGGCCCTGTGAGGCGTAGCGGGCCTTTAAAACATTGACAAAAATGTACAATAGCAACAAGTTGTAATGCTCAATACAACCAATACTGAGTGGACATTTACAATACTGGGAAACAGTTCTTTTTGTCCGGTGATCCTCTGCGGCTGTTGCTGTAGTTTCCCCATCGATCATAGCTGGACTTGGATAGCACTGCTTTTCATCCACATTCACTGGCCAGGTCTTCGTCATCTTCAGTCACTACTGACAAATGAATGAGAAAGGAACGGATCTTAAACACAACGACAAGAACAAGTCTAAGTATGAGTATAAAGGAATAAGTTGTGTACTGTTTGTAACTGACACACATACACACACTAAACCCACATAAATGCCAAGAGCTTAAACATTCTTTTTCCCTGGTAGACAAGTTCAAATAAAATCCCCCGACTCCCCCCCCCCCCCCCCCCCCCCGCCCCTACTGCGTCTGATTTTTGTTGGAACCCCAAAGACAGTGATTAAGTGGATTTCCATTATAGTCAAGGCTGTTTTCAATGTAACTTGTAAGCTACAGAACATGTAGTGATGTACACACATACAACTTTAACTTGTCTACATTGTATACATGTCTGTCACCATATTTGAATACATTCAGTTCACTAATTCAGTCAAAATTTCACTGAATGTAAAACGACATATTATTCTAGAAAGATATCAATGCCACTGTCCTACATTATCATAGGAATCATGTGTGTCAAGTTCTATTATTATTTTCCTTTTAAAGTTTTACGCTCTCTGTGCTCTACACACATGCATAATATACATGTTATACATACTCAAAAAAGGAAAATAATAATAGAACTTGACACACAGTTTCATTGAGATAATTATATCCTGACAGTGACAGATGCGCTTCTAGTATATTAGTAATGGTTCCAATACGGGAGGAAGTGATCACCATACTGGTGAAATAAGGCGAAGAAGAGCTTGCGGTTTGGAGTCTAAGTCAGTAGGTGTTCATTATTTTATTATTATCCCTGAACCTGAATTATAAAAAAAACAAAAACACTCTCTCACAGTCTTGCTCACAGTCACACACGCACACCTCCACATGAGTTATTCTGACCAGAACTTGAGAATGAGAGAGAGGGGAAGGAAAAAACACACTGTATGTCATAACACTGACACTGACAGTTGTACATAATAAAACCTTTTACCTGATTCGTCCCTGGCCATGCAGCAATCGGTTGGCTTTTTCAGCTGAGAGGAGACCTGCAATAAAATAATAAATGAAGTACCAATCATGGGAACATCACTTTCAAAATGGTGAGTACTAGCAGAGCAGTAGAACCATTGATTGCCTTTCAAAGAAACGCACTGTTATGTAACCAGCCAGCCTGGGTAAGTCAGCAATTTGATTCTTGAACTACATGTAGCCTCCAACCTGCTTGCGGTTATCTATTTTTAATTCTAGCATTAAAACATTTGACCAGCACTAGCTTTGATTTTGTATTCACTGTCTTGGAAGTTGGATTCAATCTTAAAAAAAAGGATTTTTAAAATATTATGACTCATGCATCTCGAATTGGGTCAAAAAGAGGTTGCAAAAACGTGGCAGTGGTACTCTTCTTCTTCTCCACATCAATGAGGAAATCCCTGTACAGGGCAACTATCTTCGTATCTGACGTAAGGCAAGGATACATACATACACGTACAGGTACATGCATCCAATGTTGTTGTCAGAGACTGACACTCAGTGACTGTCAGTGACAGTGAGCGGAGTGACACATGTTGCAACACATACTCGCAAAGACCCACTCTAAGTATAAAACGAAACATGGAAACTTACCTCTGGTTAATATGCAATGGTTCGCCCGTCCCAATTCTCTCGCATTAGCAAACATCATTGGAGATTCTTTCCGAATTGATCACCTTCGCTCCTTGCCTTGGACTGCCATTTTGTAACTTGACTAAAAACCGAAACGCTATAGGTCTGACAAACCACGCTCAACGTCCAAAATAACTTGAGGAGGAAAAAAAAAGCCCACACTGAATCTTTTTTGGGGCAAAAACGTTGTTTTGAAATCTCCGAAGCTGCTTGCAAAGTCAAAGATGACGCAGAGATCTGTACAGTATCTCCCTGGATGACGCAAGCGGATAGTGTTCGACTCGGCTCTTTGACTTGGTAAACATCGGAACTTCCGATTACGTTCGTAGTTACTCGGAACCAGCCTTCGGGATTGAAAGCCCGCAACTGACGTGTGAAAAAAAATTTCGCGTCCGGGGTCTCTCTGAATAAGCCCACCAAATTTGAAGCAGATCCATCGAGAACTTTGGCCGTGCATCGCGCACAGACACACAGACAGACACACAGACAGACACACAGACACTAGTCGTATATATATATAGAAGGCCACAGACTCATATACAAAACACGGGGGAAGAACACAATCAAAAAAACAAACCACACACCAACAACAACCATGAAATAAATACGTGCTGAAAAGAGAGAGAGAGAGAGAGAGAGAGCGAGAGAGAGAACAAGAACAACAAGAACAAGAACAAGATTTTATTCCTTTAAGGCCTTAGCCCTTTTCGGAAGGGGGCTGGTTACACAAAAGTAAAGCGTGTGTGCAGCAGCAATCCACACACGCGTCGTTTCAAGTGAACAGAAGAAAAGACAATGTATAATCACAAAATACTAATGCTTAAACAGCATTTTCTAAACATTTAAATGAAAAATACAAGAACTTAGCTACATTGCAAAGTATAGTTTCATTTTTCACAGACAACAACAGTGCAAGTTTGAAGTTCGAAGGACATCTACAAAATTTTGCTGGAATAAATTGACGTCTTAGATTTTCCAGTGCAGGGCAGCATAAAACAAAATGCAATTCATCTTCAGTACTAGATTGACACAAACGACAGACCAAATTATTTTCACTTACAGCTTTATACCTTTCTGTATGTAAAGCAAGTCTGGAAATACCCAATCTAAATTTAACCAAAACATTTAAAATGTGTCTGTTTACTGGAATTGACAAGTATGTTTCTACAAGATTTGTTGTCTTAAAGGTACGGTACAATGCAAACCGGTCGCTAGTCTGAATATGGTTATCCCACTCTTGCCACCGGCAGTCAATAATGCGTTGCTTAAAACATGCCAAAAACGAATTAATACAGGCTACACCTTGGTTAATCCATACATACTGAAAACCATATCGACACAGGCACAACCGTACCTGTGATGCCCAAGTAGATTTACCTCTGCTATCTAGAGTAAACAACATCTTATATGCTTTACGAGGTAATCTACTGTCATCCATTCTTGTCAGTTTCAGCCAGTATCTTATGCAACGTACATATGAATTTAAGTAAATGGGATAACGTCCAAATTCACCATATACAAGATCATTAGGAGTATGCCTGTCAACACCTAAAAAACGTTTTAAAGCAAACAAATGCACCTTTTCTACTGTTGCTGCCTGCATCAGACCCCATACCTCAGCACCATACTGAACAATAGGTTGAGCTTGTGAGTCAAAAAGCTTGATAAAAACATCCAAAGACAATCTATCGAATTTATACAAATTACTCATAATACACAGTACTGCACGTTTTGCTCTGGCAACTAGATCTTGACAAGCAAAATTAAAGCTTAATTTGGTAGAAAAATAAATACCTAAATACTTGTATGCATTTA
This sequence comes from Littorina saxatilis, assembly GCF_037325665.1. NCBI lineage: Eukaryota > Metazoa > Mollusca > Gastropoda > Littorinimorpha > Littorinidae > Littorina > Littorina saxatilis. Next base: position 47,154,393 of record NC_090252.1, read on the forward strand.
CTACCTCCATTCTTTGCCCACCAAAATACCAAACTTCACGAGCAGCTAGATATCCACCTTTACGAAAAACCACGATGTTACTTTTTCCCATGTTTACTTTGAGCTCAAGGCGCTGTGAAGCAGAATATAGACTATGTAGTTGTGACTGCAGACCAACAACAGTTTCAGACAGCAAAGTAATATCATCGGCAAACAGTAGAATGAACAATTCAACAATGTCAGGGTTTAAAGTAATACCATGCCTACCATTATCAATGATTTCCAATGCCAGCTCATTTATAAATAGAGCGAATAGAATTGGACTGCACACGTCTCCTTGCTTCACACCTTTTGTACAATTAATGAAATCTGTTAGTTGAGCACCACATCGTATTTTAGCCTTGACCACTGCATACATACTTTTAATACATCTATACAACTTTCCCTTTATACCATTTTTAATCAAAATTGGCCAGAGCAGTCTGCGTGAGATACTGTCAAAACATTTCTCAAAATCAATGAAAGCTACATAAAGTTTGCGATTATTAGAAAATTGTTTCTGTACACCAGCAAGCAGAGTGAAGATGTGGTCAACAGTAGAATAATTTTGTTTGAAACCAGCCTGACATTCACCTGTAATATTATGTAATTCAGTCCACTCTTTAAGTCTATTATTAACAACAGTACCATACAATTTACTACATCACACAATGAAATTCCCCTATAGTTGTTAGTATCATTTCTATCTCCTTTCTTAAATAACGGTACAATAACTGAATCGCACCAGTTCTGTGGATAGATTCCCTCATCAAACAAAGCGTTAAACAGTTTCACTAAAAACAACACCACATCTTCGCTAGCTGCTTTAAAAAATTCCCCAATTAAACCATCAGGTCCTGCAGCTTTACCCGATTTCAGTTTTCTGACAGCAATCAACACTTCTTCTTTGGTAATGGGTCTATCCAGCATTTCTTCATATTCATATTCATTAACATCAGCATGCTCATCATCTTCAATCTCATCTTTTTCTAAAATGTTATGAAAGTGCAGGTACCAATCATCAACAGAAATATTGTTTTGCTGCTGGACCTTTTTACAAGAAACATTTTTAATTTTCTTCCAAAATTCTCTCTGATCACTTACAGCACCTACAAGTTCTGTATACAAACTGTCATTGTACTGTTTCTTTTTTCTATGCAAAAAGTTTTTATATTCACGCCTGGCTTTACAATACTCATCCCTATCCACATCTTCTAATGAATTCCTACATTTTCTCAGCAACTTTCTGACACGTCTTCTTTCAAGCACACATTCATGATCAAACCATTTGAATTTACGTGGTTCATCTGACAAGATAATAGTTTTCTTCATACAAGTTGCACAATCTTTAACTGAATTTATAAACAAAGTCAAAGCATCATTTACATTAATATCAATCATTTCGCTTGCCAGTCGTAACTGTTGCCGAAACACATCAGAATTAATTGCATCTTTGTACTGATGTTCATGATCAGAGTTCCAAACACATTTTTGCAAAACTTCTTTTTTCTTAACCTTTGTAGCATGTGAATAAAGGTTGTTTTGATGAGTGATAGTTAATTCAAGTGGCATGTGTTGTGAATCAATATTGTCAGAGACATAAAGGCTACAAGATTTAACAATGGAATCAAACAAATCATAGGAAGCAAGGAAGTAGTCATTCACACTGTTTTCAAATTCAGAGATGAATGTGTAACAACCCTGAAGGTCGCCATTACATACACCATTCATAATGCATAATCCAAGTGCACTGCACATGTTCAAAAGACACTTCCCATATTGATTCATAACTCCATCTTGCGAATTTCTTACAAATGATCCAACACCAGATTTCATAGAACAATCAAAAATCACATCTTCATCAAAACAGTCCGGGAACACTTTTGCTGTTCTACCATTTAAGTCACCGCATAGAAGAACAGGTAACTCACCAACTTTACACAAACAGTCAACCAAGTAATCTTCTAATAAGTTTATGACATTATCAATACCAAACACAGAGTAGAACCGATAATTTTCAGGTGGAACATAAGCACAAACAAACAAAACATCAGTTGAAAAACCGAAAAAGTGTTTATCAAGAACGAATGACAAAAAATTCCCTCCACCACTATCATCCTCCTCCACTGCACGCACATACTGCAAGAGGGTCGAGCGAATCAAACAAATAACACCGCCAGATTCTCTCCCTTGTCTGCCCAAATCCGAGGACGGTTTGACAAAAGCAGTATGAGAAGAAAACAAAGAAGAGTTGAATTGTTTTACAAATGTTTCAACTAAACAAATTATATCAAAAGAAGAAACGTACTGTACAAAATTGTAATCTTTTAATTTTAGCAACAAACCGCCAACATTCCAATGAAGAAAAGTAAAGTTATTTTCTTTTTTTATTTACATCAGAAGCAAGGCAATCAGAAGAATCGTCACTCTCATCAAGTGTGTCTTTTCTGTACAAATCGCTAGGGGAGGGGGGAGGGGAGGAGGGAGAATGCTGTGTGCTGTCTGCTACGTCGCCAAGTGCACTACATGACCCCACACTGCGCACTGTCTCTGAACGCTCACAGTTCACGTCACGGTTACAGGTAGACATAGGCCTATTTTCGACACACTGGAATACGGCACGTGCCGAAATCACGTTACCCGTGTCACTACACGCTTCGTCGTAAACAATGTCCACAGTCCCACCCGGTGTACGTTTACATTTTGCCCCCCTAGTCAAAATACTGTCCGATGTAAACAGGGGCCGGCCACATCTCTATCTTTTAATAGCATGCGCGTTGGCCACTTCTTTGATAGAGTCCTCACCATCGAGCACGTACTTCTTACCGTCGATCAGGAGGTGGTCATAGACCATGGTAGCACGTTTACCACTATCCTTGGCAGCACGGCGATGTTGGTTCAGTTTCTTTCGAATGTCACGCACACGTGCAGAGAAGTCTTCGGCCACGAAAACGTCAGAGCCCTTCAGCTTTTCTCTGGCCTTCTTCAGGATGTTGACACGGTCTTTGTAGAACACGCAGCGGGCTACCACTGGAGCGTCACGCTTGTTGCTGGTTCTGTGCACACGGTCGAACTCAACAGGGTTAGGAAGTCCCAAGGGATCTGCCAACAGATCCCGCACGGCGTCTTCACATTGTTGGGGTGTTTCGTTTTCAGGTCGTGTAAGTCCATAGAAGACGAGGTTGTTCCGCCTGGAACGACACTCAAGATCGTCAGCCTTCATTTCAATGTCGTCGAGTCTAGACTTGAGATTTTCATTTTCTTTTCTCAGGTGCCCTACTTCCTCGAGCGAGAGAGAGAGAGAGAGAGAGAGAGAGAGAGAGAGAGAGAGAGAGAGAGAGAGAGAGAGAGAGAGAGAGAGAGAGAGAGAGAGGGGGAGAGGGAGAGAGAGAGAGCTCAGAATGGTTTATTATACTAAGGCCACAGACTCATATACAAACCACGGGGGATGGGGGAAGAACAAAATCAAAAAAACAAACCACACACCAACAACAACCATGAAATAAATACGTGGTGAAAAAAGAGAGAGAGAGAGAGCGAGAGAGAGAGAGAGAGAGAGAGAGAGACACACACACACACACACACACACACACACACACACAAACACACACACAGAGACAGAGACAGACAGAGACAGACAGATCCGACAGACAGCCATGCAGACAATATATATACACACTCACACGCAAACACAAAGGGAAGTGTCTGCCGTTTGAACATGTAGTATAGTGCTATCGACACGTAACGCTATCGACACGTAGGGCTACAGTACATTGGTTTTTCAAAAATAGTGATATCGACACGTAGTTCTATTGAGACGTAGTGATAATGGCACGTGTGAATTGTGGCAATAGCACTACGTGCCGATAGCACTACAGTTTTTGGCAATTTGTGTCGATAGCACTACAGAAAATAGCGCAAACGATACGTAGCACAATTGACACGTAGCGCTAGCGGGACGCACCGAGATAAACCATGTTGAACATGCGTTTCGGTTGCTTCGCTTTTTCTTGTTGAACAGAGAGCGATAGATTTAGAACCGACTCCAGACGGATGGGAAATGACGTAAAGATACATTTGACGTAAAGCGAGTGACGCAGTTTCACTTGATTTTTCCGAACTTTGATAATTTAGATTTCAAGTGAGCGGGTCGGCATTGCACACTCAGGGGATGGGCGGTGCCTTGCTGTTCCATAAAGCACCCACCGACAAAACTCGCTTTTCGGTATTTTTTTTAATAAAGAGAGTATTATCTGACAGCATTTGAAGTGTCATTCTTTAGAATTAATCACGCTGATATTGCTGATTTAGATTTGTACTTTGTCTTGTTTATTTTTAGCGTGATAAACAAAAAAGGTCCCTGCCTAAACGTTATCACATTTAGAGGGTCACCTAAAACCCGTCCTGATTGGTCAAAAAGCCATATGGGGCACTGACTTCGTAATAAAACATGTTAATCTACAATCATATTGCCATATTTTGATTATGCTGATGTTCTCTGGGACAACTACCCTAAGGAGTTAGCCACCGAGCTCGAAAGTATTTCCTTAGATGCAATTCGAACCATTGTTGGAGCAGTCCGCAGTACAAGCCATCAAAAATTGTACGATGAGTCAGGCTTTCTTTCATTACTAGAGAGGCGAACACGTCATAAATTGATATTATTTCACAAGATCGTTCACCGCAAGATGCCAAACTACTTATTAGCGATATTGCCACCATCGATATCAACTAATAACCCATATCACCGGCGCAGACCTCTAGACAGGAAAGTTCCATCGTTTAAAACTGAATTATATAGAAACTCATTTCTCCCATCTACTACACAACTCTGGAATTCTTTACCAGACTATATAAAACTTTGTGATTCCCTAAGTGAATTTAAGCACTTTTTGTCAAAAAACGATTTAAGTCCGCCGTGTTATTTTTATTCTGGAGATCGCATGTCACAAATAATTCACTGTAAGCTCAGGTTATATATAAGTGATCTCAATAACGATCTACTGAGACGTCACGTTCCTACAGATGCATCTTGTGACTGCGGATTCCCGTCCGAATCCGTACAACACTTCATACTCGATTGTCCAAATTATCGCGAAGCACGTCAAGAAACTATACATACCCTCCCTAATCACATAATTCACCTCCCCCACCTTTTAAACGGAGACAGACAGTATTCTTTAGATTTGAACAGGAACATTTTTTCCACCGTACACTCGTTCATTGAACGTTCAGGCCGCTTTGGGTAAATCAGAATAAATGCTCTACAAGCCGGACAACAACTTTAACTTCTGCACATCTCCTACCCATCCCTCTTCTTTTATTCATCTTCTTTCACTCCTTCATTCCTTTACTGTCTTTCTTTATAATCATTATGCAACGTTCATTACGTTATTAATAGATTTGGTTTATTGAGACACATTTTTCAGCCGTTACCGCCTTATGCTGTACTGTCATGCAGGAACACCACTATAAGCTTCTAGCTTGTTGCTGTTTCTGTGAACTTTGTATACATGTCAAGATTGTAACCTTTGTTAAAATAAACTTATGTTTAAACCAATCTACAATCACACAAATTGCATGCAATTAAAACCGTTTGGGTTGCAAAATTATCGCAACAGTTTCTGTTCATGATTCTTTCTCTAAAACTCAATCAAATGAGAAAGCTGCATGTCCACAGATATGATATACTCAAAACAGCACTCTTCCTTTCGACAGTGTAATGTAAATTATTAACGTACCTTACTCCATACATATAGATCAGTGAACTGCATTTACGGTAATTTGAACAAAAACATGTACAAGAATACTCTGACTATATTCAGTATAATCTTATAACAATCATTACAAAACCAAGGCCAATAAATGCAATAAACTCAGATTGCCCGCAATCAGCATACCTTGGTTGTCAATTAGGTACAAACTTCTACAACTGACTATACTATCGTATAAGCAATGTATTTCTTTTGAAATGTGACTGTCCTGACCTACCACCTGTAGCCTTCCATCTGTTACTCGTGACCTACCAACTGTAGCCTTCCATCTGTTACTCGTGACAAGCAAGGTCAGAACACTGTTTTACAAGAAGGAAAACAAAGGGCGCATCCAAACCTTGTTATTGGCAGCATAATCAAGTTCTCAATAAATCTCTTCGTACAGCTGAGAAGCCACGCCGCCCATTGGACAACGGCTGGTTCCTCTGTCGAGAGGTTGTTCCTGCTTGGCTGTGTTCTTTGCTGACAATAATAAATAAAAGATAAAAAGGAAAGCCTACAGATCCATATGGTGCGCCAAATTGATATTACTATCGTTAACTGTTATATAGGGTTTTGAAACTATCGTTAACTGTTATACAGAGTTTTGAAACTATCGTTAACTGTTATGTAGAGTTTCGAAACTATCGTTATCTGTTAGATAGAGTTTCAGAAACTCTATATAACAGCTAACGATAGTTTTATCAAAAGCGCGTCGGTATCGTTCCCAAATGGGAAAACCCGGAAACTGCCATTGCAAAACTGTCTTTTTGCTACGAAATGTACATTTTAACTACAAACACAATTTAAAAAACTACAACATTAGTTATTGACCGTTCTTCTGTTGTCGTCTTCTCAAATCATTGTTGAGCTTGTTTAATATTAGCTTTATCCTATCATTTGTACTTTCGGCCGTACCGTTTTCCACGTGTGCGGTTTGAAGACGCGGAATATTCGCGAAAAGACCATGACAGACGCACGGCTACACAAAACAGTGGGGTTTTTTTTCAAAACAAACACAAAACAACGTGACATTCCCCACGACGCGTTTTGGAAAACACTGCATGCTTTCGCATCGTGTTTTGGGTACTGACACTGACCGTTGCACACTGCATGCATGCCAGCCGGTGTACAAACTGACTCGCACACAGCGCGGTAGCTAGAACGGGTCAAGCTGACACTGACAAATATTTCTGTGAAAACAGGAAGCGTGCTAGCTGTAACGAAGATTTGATTACTTGATTAAACGAAGCAGCGAAATGATGGACTTATCAGACGACAGTTAGTTGAATATGATCTACTAAATGTTGTAGTAATTTAGTGCACATTCGCTCGAACGAAACGTTCAGCAGCCATTTTGCTGGCATCGGAAACATCCGACCACGCCATCGCTATTTTTAGAAACTCTATATAACAGTTAACGATAGTAATATCACTTGCGCGCACCATGCCGCCGTTTTGCGAAACCCTCGTTATCTGTTATTCATAGTTTTAGCAATAGCGCGCACAAACGCGCTATTGATATAACTCTAAATAACAGTTAACGATAGTTTCGAAACTCTGTTTAACAGTTAACGATAGTTTCGAAACTCTATATAACAGTTAACGATAGTTTCAAAACCCTTTATAACTGTTAACGATAGTAATATCAATTTGGCGCACCATAGATCCACGTCGACGCGTTTGTATGAAAGATAGCTCAACACTTTTTACATGCAATGGGGATTCTGCGTCCCCCCTCCTCCCCCTCCCACTGTCTCTCACTCTCTCTCTGTCTCTCTCTGTCTCACTCTCTCTCTCTGTCTCTCTCTCTCTCCCTCTCTCTCTCTCTCTCTCTCTCTCTCTCTCTCTTTTTACATTTAGTCAAGTTTTGACTAAATGTTTTAACATAGAGGTGGAATCAAGACGAGGGTCGTGGTGTATGTGTGTGTGTGTGTGTGTCTGTGTGTGTGTGTCTGTGTCTGTCTGTGTGTGTGTGTGTGTGTGTGTGTGTAGAGCGATTCAGACTAAACTACTGGACCGATCTTATTCCTGGGAATGATATCCCCGGACAAGTTTTTCATTTTTTCGATAAATGGCTTTGATGACGTCATATCCGGCTTTTTGTAAAAGTTGAGGCGGCACTGTCACACCCTCATTTTTCAATCAAATTGATTGCAATGTTGGCCAAGCGATCTTCGACAAAGGCCGGACTTCGGTATTGCATTTCAGTTTGGTGGCTTAGAAATTACATATATGTTTTTGGAATCAGAAAATGACGAAGAATAAGATAAAATTATTTTTGGATCGTTTAATAAAAAAATAATTTTAATTACAAGTTTCTGATTTTTGATGACCAAACTCATTCATTAGTTTTTAAGCCACCAAGCTAAAATGCAATACCAAATTCTGGCCTTCGTCGAAGATTGCTTTGCCAAAATTTCAATCACTTTGATTGAAAAATGAGGGCGTGACAGTGCCGCCTCAACTTTTACAAAAAGCCGGATATGACGTCATCAAAGGTATTTATCGAAAAAAAGAAAAAAAGTCCGGGGATATCATTCCCAGGAACTCTCATGTCAAATTTCATTAAGATTGGTCCAGTAGTTTAGTCTGAATCGCTCTACACACACACACGCACAGACAGACAGACAGACACACACACATACACCACGACCCTCGTCTCGATTCCCCCTCTATGTTAAAACATTTAGTCAAAACTTGACTAAATGTAACAAGTCGCGTAAGGCGAAATTACGACATTTAGTCAAGCTCTACACACACACACGCACAGACAGACACACATACACACACACACACACACACACACACACACACACACACACACACAAACACACACACACACACACACACACACACACACACACACACACACACACACACACACACACACACACATACGCCACGACCCTCGTCTCGATTCCCCCTCTATGCTAAAACATTTAGTCAAAACTTGACTAAATTTAACAAGTCGCGTAAGGCGAAATTACGACATTTAGTCAAGCTGTGGAACTCACAGAATGAAACTGAACGTAGTCCGCCGCTAGTGCAAAAGGCAGTGAAAGTGACGAGCCTGTTTGGCGCGATAGCGGTTGCGCTGTGCTTCATAGCACGCTTTACTGTACCTCTCTTCGTTTTAACTTTCTGAGCGTGTTTTTAATTCAAACATATCATATTTATATGTTTTTGGAATCAGGAATCGACAAGGAATAAGATGAAATTGTTTCTAAAACGATTTCGGAAATTTAATTTTAATCATAATTTTTATATTTTTAATGTTCAGAGCTTGTTTTTAATCCAAATATAACATATTTATATGTTTTTGGAATCAGAAAATGATGAAGAATAAGATGAACGTAAATTTGGATCGTTTGTTTCAGATTTTTAATGACCAAAGTCATTAATTATGTATACTGTTCCGACGTTCGTCTTCGTGCAAGTCCAGCACAGGCACACGATTGTCCAAGAATCACACTGATCCTCGTGAATGTCACAGCAGGCACAGTAAGCTTTCGAAGAAAAGTCCAAATGGGAGCGTTGATGGTAGTAATCCGGTGTAATTCTCCGAATACTAACTAAACCTTTCACCCCCAAGCGCTCTCCCAGTCTGAGGACCAATCCCTTACCAACACTATCCAAAAAGGGGGAGAAACTCAAAACTACATCGCTTTAATTGTTTCCCCTGACAAGCTGTTTGCATATTTACACACTATACCTCCTTTACTCGCTACCCCCCTCTCAAACACACACACACACACACACACACACACACACACACACACACACATACACACGCATACACACACACACACACACACACGCACACACACACACGCACATAAACACGCCCTCATATTTCCAACACGCGTTGTATTCGTGCTTTGACACAGCACAACATTTTATCATGGTGAAAGACACTTCGACTCTTAATCACATTGGCTGTGAGAGGCATTTCCTGTTGATGTATATCCTGAACTGCGAAAGCAAAGTGAAATTACACACATTTAGATTTCACATCCTCGTTTAGGATTCCTGCCATCTTGAGGGCAAGTATAACGCCCACAAAAGGAAAACACAGATATATGAAGTAAATGTGCTCGTGTGAAACCACTCCAAACCAGGATGTCCAATGCCAACATATCACAGTGCTTGTAGTTTTTGAGAAGACAGGCGACTGTAATTTCGTTGGATTTGGAGGTTTTGTTATAGTTATGGAGATGTTCCTCCGATTTGTTGTCTTTTTCGTCCTCCCAATGGCCGTTCTTTCACAAGGTAAGTGACCTTATTTGTGTCGTTATACGTCACTGCGTTGTTTTGATCGTCGGCTCTGTGTTTGTATTTGTTATTACTGCAAACGTTTGTTAAGAGAATGAGTCAAATAATTACGTTCCTAGTGACTTGCCTGTCTACCCGTCTGTCCACCCGACCATCTGTCAATCGCTTCGTCTACACATTCGTCTGGTCAGTCTATTCGTCCTTCATGCTGGGTGATTATCTACGCGTCTGGTTGTCTATGTATGCGTGTCTATATACAGGGTGCCCCCCCCCCCCCCCGCCCCCATAACAAAATACAACACACATGATGCTAACAACAATATATTATTTGGTGTACACCAACTTCAGCTTATGCAATACCTGTCCACAATTTGGCATTGTTGTGGGTCAAATGGTCTGCGGTTGTTACGCGTGATTGTTCTGAAAAGTGACTATTACATGATTGTTCTGAAAGTCTACTATTTATTTCATCGTAAACATGTAAGCCCTCATACGTGATTGTTCTGAAAGCTTATTAATTTACATGATTGTTCTGAAACTCTACTAAAGGTAAACTTGCTTCACCCGTGAAATGTTGTCAGATATGGAACAATATGTATCCCCTACACCAAAAGAAAAGGGAGTGGAGAGACGGATCAACTCAAACATATGACGGCTTACTAGTGCCAAAACCTGGGGTTACCCATTATCACGTGATAATTACTAATTAACGCTGTCAGTTACTGTTTACACTCGTTAGTTACTCATTTTCACGGGATAATTAGTAATTTTCACGGGAAAATGACTAATTTTTAGTTTTGGCACTAGCAATCCGTCAGGAAGTGAGCCAAAACTAAAAATTAGTAATTAACAGGTGAAAGTTAGTAATTTTCCCGGGAAAATTAGTAATTAACACGTGAAAATGGTAATTATCAAGGGAAAATTACTAATTTTCCCTTGATAATTACAATTCTGAGGTTTTGGCACTAGTAAGCCGTCATACAAACACACATCTGAAGCTGTCGCGCACACAGAAGACGGATCAACTCAAACACACTTCGTTGGGCAGGGGTATACATATTATTGTTCCATGTCCGACTACATTTCACGGGTGAAGCAAGTTTACCTTTAGTAGAGTGTCAGAACAATCATGTAAATTAGTAAGCTTTCAGAACAATCACGTATGAGGGCTTACATGATTAAGATGAAATAAATAGTAGACTTTCAGAACAATCATGTAATAGTCACTTTTTAGAACAATCACGCGTAACATGCGTTTTGTGAAATGTCAACTGTGGACTGTACACCAAATATGAAGTACTTTCGGCCACTAGACGTGAATGTTATAGTCTTTTGTTTGTATGTATATTATATGTACCACCACTGCAATTTCTTCATGTGAGATAATAAAGTTAATTTGATTTAATTTGATTTGAGACGTTATTATCATGTTTGTGGGTTGCATTTTTAGTTCACACTGTATCAGTGCGTCTGCCTGTTCTTATATATACGTGGCTATAGACTGTGTAAAGATAAGGCTCGGGACTCTAGTGATGATAGAAGGATAAACGCTCTGTATGGCCTGGCATTTTTGTCATTAATGCATTTGTTTGCATGTGTTGTTATTGCAATCCAAACGTTAAGAACATAATTCGTACATAATGACATATTCGCTCTAAGTGTACACATGTGTTTTCTTTGTCCGTCTGTCTGTCTGTCTGTCTTTCTGTTTGTTTGTCTATCCGTCCGTCCGTCTGTCTACATGTCTTTCTGTCTTGCATGTTCGTCTGTCTGTCTGTATGTTTGAATGTCTGTCTTCGTGTCTGTCCATGTGCCTGTGAATATAGGTTGTCCAACAGAGCTCAGGTCCCAGGTTTTTCAATGTTACGCATGTGATTGATTTTCGAGAAGACATGTTAACCATCGCATTGATGTATTCCATTGATGTATGTTACCGAACATGTTCCTTGTTTGCAGAGCAAGAATAACAAATACATGCACAGCTTCATTTTCTATGTTGTATACATTACGAATAATATTTCTGATGGATATAAATCACAGGAAGTGACAGGGGTTTAGATAAACACACGATACTAACACGATAGATAATGGATGGTAATTTTTGTAAAATGTTTGCATCATTAATTATATTAATTATCATAAGAATTACCGGCACGGTTGGCCTAGTGGTAAGGCGTCCGCCCCGTGATCAGGAGGTCGTGTGTTCGAACCCCGGCCGGGTCATACCTAAAACTTTAAAATTGGCAATCTAGTGGCTGCTCCGCCTGGCGTCTGGCATTATGGGGTTAGTGCTAGGACTGGTTGGTCCGGTGTCAGAATAATGTGACTGGGTGAGACATGAAGCCTGTGCTGCGACTTCTGTCTTGTGTGTGGCGCACGTTAAATGTCAAAGCAGCACCGTCCTGATATGGCCCTTCGTGGTCGGCTGGGCGTTAAGCAAACAAACAAACAAACAAAATCATACGAATTAATAACCGTAATCACGAACATGTATTCCAATCACAATTTGACATGATGAACATGTATCCAGATAATTGTATAAGATAAAGTTTAACAGAAATCAAGAGCATGTACTTTAAAAAAAATAAAAGAGCATGTACTTTAATCAAAAGTTGTCATACATTATGATGATTACAATAAATATGTATCCGTATCACAAACTGGACCCCACAGCTATAAAAGAACAATATAGCCAGTTATGGGTTTTCCATGTGAAATTCTATGGTGCATGTGTAAAGGTTGTACAAAACACAGCCTTTTTACATCTAGTCAAGTTTTGACTAAATGTTTTAACATAGAGGGGGGAATGGAGACGAGGGTCGTGGTGTATGTGTGTGTGTCTGTGTGTGTGTGTGTGTGTGTGTGTGTGTGTGTGTGTGTGTGTGTGTGTGTGTGTGTGTGTGCGTGTCTGTCTGTCTGTGTGTGTGTGTGTATAGCGATTCAGACTAAACTACTGGACCGATCTTTATGACATTTGACATGAGAGTTCCTGGGAATGATATCCCCGGGTGTTTTTCTCATTTTTTCAATAAATGTCTTTGATGACGTCATATCCGGCATTTTGTAAAAGTTGAAGCGGCACTGTCACACCCTCATTTTTCAATAAAATTGATTGACATTTTGGCAAAGCAATCTTCGACGAAGGCCGGACTTTGGTATTGCATTTCAGCTTAGAGGCTTACAATTTAATTAATGACTTTGGTCATTACAAATCTGAAAATTGTAATTACATTTTTGTTTATATAAAACGATCCAAAAATACGTTAATCGTATTCTGCATTATTTTTTTATTCCAAAAACATATAATTATGTTATGTTATATTACACACACACACACACACATAGAGACACACACATAGAGACACAGAGGACAATCAGATACAGGGAGAGAGAGAGAGAGAGAGAGAGAGAGAGAGAGAGAGAGAGAGAGAGAGAGAGAGAGAAAAAGAAAGAGAAATAGAGAGATAGAGAGAGAAAGAAAGAGAGAGAGAGAGAGAGAGAGAAGGAGAGAGAGAGGGAGAGAGAGTGTGTGTGAGAGAGAGAGAAGGAGAGAGAGAGAGAGAAGGAGAGAGAGGGAGAGAGAGAGAGAGTGAGAGAGAGAGAGAGAGAGAGAGAGAGAGAGAGAGAGAGAGAGAGAGAGAGAGAGAGAGAGAGAGAGAGAGAGAGAGAGAGAGATTGCATCCACTATAGATCAATTCAATGCTCTAATAACAAAATGACTAAACATATGTGCACGTCCTAGATACTGGGAAATACTATGGGTTGTCAACTTTGAATGACTGTCACAATATCTCTGAGCAATGGATGACAAAGGGGATGCTTTGATGTCAAAGGGGATGGATTTGACTTACTGTAACAACCAAGTTTGGGTTTCCAAACATTGCTGTGGGTTTTAAACGATTTAATTTTTAGCCAAAATGCCCCCAAAACAGCACCTAAAACTGGGACAAAAATACACCAGTCTGTGTTGCAGCTGTACATAATGGAGAATAAAGCTCTGTGAATTTTATTGTGATGTTTATGGGTCAGCTGAAGGATTATTCTCGACATACACACTCAAGAATTACATCTATTTTTCTTCTTCTGGGAGTTTGATCGGCAAAGAAAACACGTAATCGTGGGTTACCGTCGTTTCCGGTTTCAACTTCATCAAAAAATGCGATCTGCTGAACAAAGGAAACCTCAAAGTTATTCAAAGTCATTATTTATTTATTTCAACAACATTTAGGTTTTCAAAACACAGCACTACGGTAGGAAACACATTTATTTCAGCTTATAATCGCGCTTGAATGTACCCCACCCTTGTTTCGTTTCCATCTGTAACCCACGAAAGCATGGCCACAGCAGACGACAAATCCCGCATTGCCTATCACACACGCGTTGTGAGATCGCGGGAACACCGTGGAAAGTTCCATTCATGACGTTTGACCCGGTCATGTGAATAGACAATGAGAATTTATCCACCCAATCGTATTCGTTTCCGGTTTTTGAGACGTAACTCACGACAGACCACGCTGTATCTTCACTGTTTGAGACCTGTAAAATCTTTTTTGACAATTGTAGCATATATTCATCGACGAATTTTGCGATATTTTGCTGATTAAAGCTTGATCTGGTGCAAAGTTTGAGCAGCACATGTGTTCTCATGATCGGCGCCATTATGAAATTTTCGATTCTTCTGCAACGCACGATCGACAATCGATTAATTCTCTCATTTAGGATTGTCGCTTATGGAAACTTGAAAATTTCAAACTTTTATGTATGCATAGTTATTTATCTATGTAGTCCACATGCAATAATCAAGTTTTAGTTCTTTTCTTTGGAAATAAAAGACATTACGAACTATGGTTTCCATGAAACTCACGACAGTATTATCTCTATACACATAAACCCAGTGAGCACAGATCGAAAACTTTTTGCTCACTTAAATCTTTCTATCATGTATTAAAACCCAAAAGGGTGCCCAAAACGCTAGTTGCTACATTTGACCTACAAAAAAAACTTTTGCGCCTGGACATTGCGTGGGTTACGGTTTCCACTTTCTACTTCGATCTAGTTAACTTATGGAAACTTGTAATTTCAAACTTTCATGTTTGCATATTTATTTATCAATGTTGTCCACATGCAAATTGCAATAATCAAGTTTTAGTTCTTTTCTTTGGAAATAAAAGACATTACAAACAATGGTTTCCATGTAACTCACGACAGTATTATCTCTATACACATAAACCCAGTGAGCACAGATCGAAAACTTTTTGCTCACTTAAATCTTTCTATCATGTATTAAAACCCAAAAGGGTGCCCAAAAGGCTAGTTGCTACATTTGACCTACAAGAAAAACTTTTGCACCTGGAAATTGCGTGGGTTACGGTTTCCACTTTCTACTTCGATCTAGTTAACTTATGGAAACTTGTAATTTCAAACTTTCATGTTTGCATATTTATTTATCAATGTTGTCCACATGCCACATGCAATAACTGAGCTAAAGTTCTTTCCTGTGGGATATTGAAGCCTAAAGTGGAAACCATGTAACCCACGACATAGAGCGTACTGCATGTGTCTAATTGTCATTTCTAAAGAAACCCCGATATGAAAGGTCCTCTCTTTGACAGAAAAAGATACAGGCATGTCTTTTGCACTTAAAAAAGAGTATTTCACTCAATTCAGTCCTACTTTTTTTCCTGGTGTCCATGTCCCATAGTTGTGACCCAGTATCTAGGATGTGCACATATGGTATTAACACAAAAGTTTGCTGTCTAATATAAATTTCTGAATCTGATGAAACAGCGCTGTGTTTTCAGTCACGGACTTGTCACTATTACCGTACACAGCACACAAAACAGTCATATTATTATTATTATCTGGTAGAGTATCAATAGTGGTTGCTCTAACATTCGTGTACAATGGACAGTCAAATAAAAAGTGTTCACAATTTTCAACATGAAAACCACACCTGCAGAAAACATTATTTGTCAAATGTCTTTTAACATATCTGCATTTAAATCACTTATCTCTAATCTTAATTTACAGTGAATGATTTCTGCTTTTCGAACTTTAGAGTAGACATACGGGCTTATATATGATAGCTGTTGGTGGTGGTGATGTAGGTGGTGGTAGCGGTGGTGATTTTGGTAGTGGTGGTGGCAGTGGTGTCGATCATTAATGTTTGAGTTGCTAAAGGAAAATAAAACACTCAACAAAATGCTTACGAGTAAACGTATAGCTAAAATTAAGACTGAGTTAGGTTGAATGTATATTTCCTTCCTTGCTGTGTTGCCTTTCGGTTTCCATGACTGTAAACATCCATATAGCGACGCGACGGCGGCACGATGGTTGCGGCGAGATGGTGGCAGCGGTGAAACCGAACGCAACACAACAATGCAGGAAATATGCATTCAGTAGAAACAACGAACGCCTGTTTTCATATGGGTCGTTTTCTGGAAAAGGTAGCCACAGGCGTGACATGGCAGTGCAAAATAAAAAGTGTTCCCAGCCATCAGAATTCTATAGAATATCAAAGAACAGCATCTTCGGGATCTGTATCTGTAAAACATACGATAATACAAGATCAACTGTGTAACCCACCCAATGTTTAATGACGTAACTTGGAAGTGTCGCGTTTGTTGCATGAATAACCTAATGACCACTATTTCTACACTGTAAAACACCAGAACAATCACAATACTTACTTCACCAACTACTTTTCAATTGTTGCACATTACCTACTAAACCCTGGCATGTACTACACTAGCCAATTACTAACGGAGTCCGTGATAATCTCACGCAGAATCGTTGCACGCAGAAAGCGAGGAAACATTCAAACACTCTAACATCCAAAACTAAATTGTTGTACACAGAAAACGACAAATGATACAACAGGTCAAGTTATGCAGAAACTGTCCTTAGATGCATTCATGAATCAGGAGAGGCACAGGAGTATTAAGTGTTAAAGCCATATGTACTCGATGACTATACACCCTAATAATTGCTTTACCAACAGCTGGAGACATGCTAAATTAAGTTCCCTGCAAAATATTGTGGTCTAGGACCCCTTCAATGTTGAGATATGTTAATTTTCATTTTGATCTGGATCGTCCTATTTGTAGATTTGCCAACAGAGGTAGCGTTGACGCAAGGGAAATAACTCCGCGTCTTTGTTTACATCCACAGTTTTTGAGACTCTAAAACAAGCTGTAATGCATGTATATGGTCCGCGCATGGCGACATATCGTCATTACATGGTCTTATGGTGCGTTTGACATCGATTATGGGCAAACTACACTTTGTAAACACGGGAGCGCGTACATATGCCTTTAAGCTGGCAGGCAGCCAGGCCTTAGATGGCCGGAATTAATAAATGCCTCTCTCCGTCTGTCCCTCACTTTTTTCTTTGCCCATAACTATTGTGTTTAGGGGCCGATTTGCCTGAGATGTGGCACAACATATGCCACACCTTCCGCATTTATGTTGAGAAAATAGCAAATTAATCTATTGGCAAACGTCGACGTTATGTGAGACTGTGCGCTCACGCGTGCTTTGTTTCTGCACTGATTCGCTTCAATTTGACGTGAACTTGCAGCTATGTAGATGACAAAGTCATGTGCTTTTCTCTATTTGAATCGTGCGATAGTTCCTGTATTAATAATTAATAGAAAGCACGTTTAACCGCTGGTTTTTTTTTTTATTTTTTTTTTAGTCCGCCCATGTTTTCAACTTCTTCTTTTTTTCCGCTGTCAAAACCAACACCTACTTTAAGATTCGTTTTTTAAGAACAAAACCACCCACCAAATGGCGAATTTTCTTTCTCAGTGAAAGCAATGCTTTATTTTTACAAAATGAATCTAACTATAGACACATGTGAATGCCTGTCTGAACCGGTGTATTAGTACTGTACGTACTCTGGGTGTGTGGTCGCCTGTGCGTGTCAAGTTACGCATGTACACCTGCCTAAATACTTGTTTGAATGAACATTTCATATACAATTTGTGTATGGTACTTATCTGAAATGCAATCCCATAATTCGGACAGGGTCGAAGGTTGTGTGACAAAAGTGTCAGTAAAATTTAGCCGTGACAGTGCGGCCTCAACTTTTGGCAAATATGTCGTCATCAAGTAGCGCTCTCAAAAACGGAGAAAAAAGAGACAAGCAAATTCTTGCATGATTTATTTTGTAGGTCATGGACGACGTTCAGAGTATACGGTGAATCACGCACAACAATACATGTTTTCAAAGTATGGCGATGTGGCAGCTATGAAGACAACGTATTTGATTGCTGTTGATTTTAAGTTTCAAAACTGCAAATAGTACAAACAATGGTTTACCCCGATAAATGTTTCTCTTTGTAATGGTATTCCCAAAAACTGACGGAGTTTAGAAACAATGTAAAACATAAACATAAGGGAATCATCATACTTTCAAACGGAGCTTTTGAGATGAAAGTCTTAATTCTTTACATTTAGCGACGGCGTCCAGTTGCTATTCAGGAAGTAAAAACAAACGCCACAACTTGGCCATCGTCAATAAGGTTAAAAAAATGTCCCAATAAAACTACAACAAATGATGTTACAGAGTTCACGAAAAGTAGATTAGACCATTACGATTTGACAGCTTTTGTCAAGACCATACATATAGTATCCTAGTTCGCGTCTAACTGGAAAAAAACATGACACATTACTGATAACAGCAAACCGATTGTTTCGGTCCACTCATTTCATTGTTCATGAAGGGCGTTCTTCCTTTCCCGGCTTTCTTTAAGTGGGTTGAAAACAGGATTTATAATTAAATCATACCACTGCAAGGACGAATACACTATTATTAAAGTACCGAGCCGGATTTGTCCTCATCAAAATGTAACCATGTCAAGGAGACAGTGCCTGCTTGATTCCTTCATGTCGTGAAAGGAATACTAATACATGTCTAGTTTAAGTAGAGCTCTTATGAGCTAGACTATTTTGTTTTTTAATTGTGCGTTGTATAAACACATAACTGTTTCAATTGCAAAACGTTAATCCGTCGTCTGTACTTGCACACGTCTACCGTTGAGTTCTTATACTGTACGTTTCAAAGACTCCAGACTATCAACAAGTATTTAACGATGAAAATTGTGTCCAAACGTTATATAGATCGTTGTGCAAATGAGGCTTGCAGCTATGTAGTTTCGGGTTGTTTCCTATCACAATGACTCAATAAACACACACACACACACACACAAACACACACACATACACACACACACACACACACACACACACACACACATTACATAGTGCATCGGTAAACGGTGCTCATGACAAGGAAGTAAAATATACAACCTACGTTCAATAGAAAGTTCCCAGGGGACCGTTTAACATCTTGCCTATTTCTATCTTGACGATGTTCAAGGAAGTGAACATTTTGAGAAATCAGATACAGTTCCATGATCAAGGATCTGATGACATATAAAATGAACCAATTGGTGGGATGCGTGTGGAACCACTTGAAACCCGAATAAAGTAAGGGCCGACCACTGTACCTATAGTTTTTTCGCCGACAAGTCACATGAATTTCATTGAGTTAAATTGGGAGAGTCAGTGGTAGTTATGGATATGCGTTTGGGTTTGGTTATCTTTCTCTGTTTCCCTGTGGCCATCATTTCACAAGGTAAGTAATATGGTCACTTACGTCATTGGGTTGCAATTATTTCGAATGGAATAGTATTTTATTCGTTTGCTCTTATCTGTTCCCCCTCCACACAAACAAAACAAGCAAACAATAGTATACACATGCCAAAAGGTTATGCACAATTGTGATCCAAAACGTAATATTTAGAAGTTCATCACAATTTATTAAACTGCTAGAATAACTTTATTTATGCTTGAAGTAAGCAGACATTATCCCGTTTAACTTACCCAACTTTAACAAGATAACATTGTGAATGCATTTACTAGACGAGGAACCAAATCAAAAAAAGGTGCTTAGTTAAGGAGTTTAATGCACATGAGGTACTCCCGGGCAAATTTGGTTTCATTTGACAGACAAATGCATATTGTCTTTGAAACAACCTTTCTTAGTACCCACAAGTGGCAGCAGTTATACGCAATTCTAAGGCAAAGTAGCCCAGTTATTTAGAAAAATGAACAACAAAACACTGTGATGCAAAAACTGACAATATCAGCTTAACCGCAGACAGCAGAGTAGATATTTCTGGGTGAACTATCAAGTAATAGAAAGGTGTTAAACAGCAAGTAACAAGATTGTTTGTGTGCAACACATAGGAACACCAGGAGGTCTTGCATTTAAGACACTGTGTTACGTCACGTCATTTTCACTTTTCTGAATACTGTCGAATCTTCTCAAGACCAGCTGTAAGCCACTACCTAATCAAATACATATCAGAGAAAAGTGCATTCATCGGGCGTTTAGTTGCAGGTACCTCTGATGAGATAGCTCATATACACTGCGTGTGAGAGTTCATGTTCGAAGTACACTCCCTAATTTTGTAAGTCAAAATTATATCATGAAAGCCTTTCGAGAGGCACTATGGCAGGTAAGGGTGGAGTGTGATGAACCTAACATGTACGTTAATACATAGAAAAATGCCTGCTCTAAGAGTAAGTGCAAAAAGTTATGACGATACCTGTCAATAACTTTATGCGCGAAACGATTACTTTGTGATGAGTCTCATTCAGACAAATAACGCCTTTAATTGCGTATCCTTACATTTTCAGGCAGCGCTAGTTTTCATAGGAGTTGCATTTGAACCTCCAATATGCCCGTCAATATAAAGTAAGAATATATAATGTATCTGTGATTGACAATGTGCGCCATATTTATTGAACATTCACTGAACAAATCGGGTGCATACCGTTTTTGGCGGTGAAACCAAATCAAACCAAATTTGCCCGGGAGTACCGACTGTGCCTTAAAATCCACCTGAGACCCCTGTTTGTTACTCGTCTATACCAAACGCGAACAATACAAACACGAATAATATGACCGGTTTTGACGTCTTCTTCATCTACAATACTAACAAGTCGCGTTAGGCGAAATAACAACATTTAGTCAAGCTGTCGAACTCACAGAATGAAACTGAACGCACTGCATTTATTTACCAAGACTGCATACTTGTAGTTTCGTCAGTCCATCGCTCGTGGAAAAGGCAGTGAAATCGACAAGCCAGAATAGTGCGGTAATGGTCGCGCTGAGCAGGATAACACGCTTTTCTGTATCTCTATTCTTTTTAGCTTACTGAGTTTGTGTTTAATCCAAACATATCATATATATATATGTTTTTGGAATCAAGGACCGACAAGGAATACGATGAAATTGTTTCTAAATCGATTTCGGACAATTAATTTTAATCATAATTTTCATATTTGTAATTTTTGTAATCCAAATATAACATATGTATATGTTTTTGGAATCAGAAAATGACGAAGAATAAGATGAAATTGTTTTTGGATCGTTTAAAAAAACCAAATTGTAATGACAAGTTTCAGATTTTTTATGACCAAATTCATCAATTATATTTTAAGCCACCAAGCTGAAATACAATACCAAAGTCCGGCCTTTGTCGAAATTATTTTTGCCAACATGTCAATCAATTTGATTAAAACATGATGGTGTGACAATGCCGCCTCAACTTTTACAAAAAGCCGGATATGACCTCATCAGAGGTATTTATCGAAAAAAAAAAATCCGGGGATATTATACCCAGGAACTCTCACGTAAAATGTCATAAAAATCGGTCCAGTAGTTTACTCTGAATCGTTCTTCACACACACACACACACACACACACACACAGACACACACACACACACACACACACACACACACACACACACACACACACACACACACACACACACACACAGAGACACACACACACACACAGACACAGACACACTTACACTACGACCCTCATCTCGATTCCCCCTCTATGTTAAAACATTTAGTCAAAACTTGACTAAATGTAACAAGTCGCGTAAGGCGAAAATACAATATTTAGTCAAGTAGCTGCCTTTTTTCAGCAAGACCGTATACTCGTAGCATCGTCAGTCCACCGCTCATGGCAAAGGCAGTGAAATTGACAAGAAGAGCGGGGTAGTAGTTGCGCTAAGAAGGATAGCACGCTTTTCTGTACCTCTCTTTGTTTTAACTTTCTGAGCGTGTTTTTAATCCAAACATATCATATCTATATGTTTTTGGAATCAGGAACCGACAAGGAATAAGATGAAAGTGTTTTTAAATTGATTTCGACAATTTAATTTTGATAATAATTTTTATATATTTAATTTTCAGAGCTTGTTTTTAATCCGAATATAACATATTTATATGTTTTTGGAATCAGCAATTGATGGAGAATAAGATAAACGTAAATTTGGATCGTTTCATAAATTTTTATTTTTTTTTACAATTTTCAGATTTTTAATGACCAAAGTCATTAATTAATTTTTAAGTCACCAAGCTGAAATGCAATACCGAACCCCGGGCTTCGTCGAAAATTACTTGACCAAAATTTCAACCAATTTGGTTGAAAAATGAGGGCGTGACAGTGCCGCCTCAACTTTCACGAAAAGCCGGATATGACGTCATCAAAGACATTTATAAAAAAAAATGAAAAAAACGTTCGGGGATTTCATACCCAGGAACTCTCATGTCAAATTTCATAAAGATCGGTCCAGTAGTTTAGTCTGAATCGCTCTACACACACACACACACACACACACACACACACACACACACACACACACACGCACGCACATACACCACGACCCTCGTTTCGATTCCCCCTCGATGTTAAAATATCTAGTCAAAACTTGACTAAATATAAAAAGGGAGAAGCGACAGGAAGAGAAAGATGCAAATCAGTTACAGAGAGGAGACAGACAGTAAATAACGTTGTACTACCAAAGAACAAAGTCGAGTAACAGGGTCTTGGTGACAATGACACACAAAACTAAGACGTACTAATACGCACGTTAACTTAAGAGTATGTAAAGAAAGAAGTCTTCGTTTAGAATCTATTAAGCAGGGGAAGGAAGTGGTGATGAGGGGAGGGGGTGGGAGGGGGGAAGGCGGGAGAGAGAGATTTTATATTTGTTTGTTTGCTTAACGCCCAGTCCACCACGAGCAGCACGTGGCTTCATGTCTCACCCAGTCACATTATTCTGACACCGGACCAACCAGTCTTAGCACTAACCCCATAATGCCAGACGCCAGGCGGAGCAGCCACTAGATTGCCAATTTTAAAGTCTTAGGTATGACCCGGCCAGAGTTCGAACCCACGACCTCCCGCTCACTGGGCGGACGCCTTACCACTAGGCCACCGTGTTGCGGTTTTTGGAGAGAGAGAGAGAGAGAGAGAGAGAGAGAGAGAGAGAGAGAGAGAGAGAGAGAGAGAGAGAGAGAGAGAGAGAGAGAGAGAGAGAGAGATCAAATCAATCAAATCAAATCAAATTTTATTTTTCGAGGGTTGTGGCATAAGCAATACAACGAGCTTTTTTTCAACCAGCCCTCGCCCAGAGAGGGGACTAATCTAATCACATATTTACACGGATATTAACGTAGAAAAAAAGGTAGACAACATATGAATATTTACACATTACATATCATACACAAATATAAAGCGTCGTATATGTAACGTAGTGAAAACAATGCTGAATACACATGCATGAGTAAATGTGCTATTAAAGCTTTGAGTGTTTTTGTGTGGATATAATGAACACTGATGCTTTGGACAAATGAAAATATAACTAAACGAAGTCTTCCATCATTGTGATTTTTCGTAATTTAACATTAAATACAGTGAAAGGTGTTTTTTGAAAGTATTGAGACTCAATGGGACTCTCACAAATTCCGGGAGAGAATTCCACAGGACGCTACCAGAATAGGCTAAGCTTGATTTGAAGAGATCTATCCTTGGAATTGGGACGAAAGAGAGAGAGAGAGAGTGAGAGAGAGAGCTAGAGAGAGAGAGAGAGACATAGAGAGAGAGACAGAGACAGAGACAGAGATAGAGACAATGACAATTCTGTATTTTACGAGAGTAACAGAATAAGTATAATTGTCAGTAAGTACTGGTGTCACATGACTGATGTGAACCAGTTGATTGGCTAATGGCGATGTGCTTAAATCTGTTAGCGCACTCTTGGAGAGCGCTAACTTTTCCACAGAGCGTATTCTTACGCCCTTGCCAAAGCGAGACTGTACTCTCATCCTCTTAATTAATTAAAGACATGTAGCTTATATTCTCCACTTTAACAAACAATAACCATACATTTCCTGCAGCTCAAAGCAACATTTTTTTCTGACATATCGCAGGCGCCTGTGCCACAGTGAATCCCACTGATCTAAAAATAGAAGCGGCTGTGTCTCTTCCACAATGGTCTCTTCTCGTTTTGACTTGCAAAGATTCTTCTCTTATGCCGTGTTAGTGGCATGTAGCTTATTAATCACATTACCAAATGATGAGTTAGTATAAAATTCCCAGCGGCAAAGACAAAACACAAGTGTTATTCCGATAACGTACCAGCTAGACCAGCATTTGGAACAGGAAGTCGACTCTGTTATAGTAGACTACACTGAAATACGACTGCATCAGTTCAGTAAATGAATGGTTTCCGATTTATTATTTCAAGGCAACAACAATCGGAATTGAAAACGTGTAGGGTTAATAACGTTCTTACCATGTATAAAATTTATTACCAGCCTATATCTGCTGTATCTGTAGCTGTAGGTGTGTTATGTAGAGGTTACATGCCGAGTCTCAGTGATTATTAAAAATAATGGTCGAAGTTGGCGGATCATGAAAAATGCGAGCTTCAGCGAGCTTTTTCATGACCGCGAACTGAGACCATTATTTTTAATAATCACTGAGACGAGGTGTGTAACCTCTTTATTCCTCCTTTCTTCAGTTATTCAAAGAAAACAGGAGTTTTTGTGCGAAAGTTTGATCGAATCCGAATCACTCAACCAGTCAACCTGCGCAGGCGATCGATTAATGCGCGGTTGTATAGTTCCGTGCAAATCATTCCATTCTGTTAACACTTCTTGTCAGTTTCCCTGTTTTAGACTAAAATCAAGTACACAGATATGCTGTTATTCTGCTGTGGCGGTAAATGCAGATATTGTGTGTTCTGTTTATGTTTTAGTATCGTTTCGAATAATGTTCTTTCGTCAAATGGGACTAGCAGACGAACTTTTGCACCCGTGTTCCAACGTTAATTACTGTATGAAGTTCAGTTTTCTGGGGAAAATAGTGTATGAAACCGCTTTATGTTGTTTAAATTGATGAGATGTGTGCATTTGGTTGCGTGTGATCTGTTTATAAAATGAAATATTGTTGAAAACTGACCGTCGGATTGCAGTCAGTGTTGTCGAAGAAACTGCGTTAAAAGAAGGGGAACTACTCTTGTCGGCAAGAGTATGAGTTACTTGCCTTGGGAATCTGCTTGTGATGAACGGTGTGTGCACGGCAGATCTAGATTAAGAAAACAACCTAACTCATGGATTTTATATGGAGATTCATGTGTTCAGGCCTGTAGTTGTTAATTTAAATGCGGTATGTTTGTATTGTTTGCTCCAGAGATGTATATTTCGTACGTATAGAGCGTTCGGAACTTTTCAGTCGCAAAAGTAGTACCAAAACAGAACAGCTTCTCAACCCATTGCACTATCGAGGATTCAGGCTGTTGCTGGCTCGTTATTTGTTTGGTTGCTGGGTCATTATCGAAAAATAACTAGCTCTACAAGTTTACAGAGGTAAAGAAGCAGAGGGGGGAATAAAAAGTGTTACATACAAAGTAAAAAATAAAGTGTCAAGAAAATACAAAATAATTTTTTACTATGAAGTCTATTGTTTGCTATACATAATAATGCAAAAATTAGACAAAAAGAGTAATAATTGTTGCTGAATAAGAGATGTTTTAAATTGTTATTTACGTGATGAATGTTGTAACATGGAAACCAAATTCCAACTTTAAACCACCTAAGCCTTCAATCCTTTGTGCATTTTTTATCAGTTCTGCAGTATTTTTGTGTTCTACCCAACACATTCTAGTTATGAAAGGTAAGGACTTCAACTAATATTGGTAAAAAAAATGACATTTGGAACTGACTAAGGTGAATGTCGTAACACAGAAACGAAATGCTTGAACCACTTTCGGTTCCTGTGCGACCGACATTCCTGCCGGCAAAACCCGTCTGACCCAAAATAACTACACAAAACACAATTCCTCAGAGTTTGCTGTATTTGTTGAAAGTTCCTGTTGCGTTCAGATTACCCATTTTAAGTACTTGATGAATGTCGAACATCGACGATCAGAAGATACGAGAACTTCTTGGCTACTTTGTTGCCGCTAAACTTCGCGCGTTGAGAAACTGTTGCAATCGATATCTTTCCGACGCTACATTGTCGCCAACCGCGGTGTGTAAGTTTGTGACAAAGCTTTGCAGGCTCAACAATTTAGTAACAAGAGGCGAAGCCATCAAGGCTCACGTAAGAAATCGACAAACAGTAACACAAACTCAATCACACACACACACACACACACACACACACACACACACACACACACACACAGAAAGAGCATAGGTGAAACTGTGCAAGAAAGCGAGACACTAGATCTAGATCTGTCTGTCTGCATGTAGCCTACTTACAAGGACACGACTGCCAACTAGTCTCGGCGCGCTCAAAATATAATGACCGAGACTGTCAGTACTTCCTTCGCGTGACGTCTAACCCTCTTACGTCATAATGTGACGTCAATGTAATGTGACGTCTTCAAATGTTAGAGTTTCTACCACAGACATACACACGCACAGACGCACGCACGCACGCACGCACAGACAGACAAAGTTATGATCGCATAGGCTACACTTACGTGAGCCAAAAACCATCTTCAGTCGTGACGTAGGTCAGGAAACGACGCCATGAGTTTCAGCAAATTATATGATTCTGGTGTTTTCTGTGAATATTTGGCTGTGATTCAAAGGACTATTTTCTTGTTCGAACTTCCTGCGCGCCAAAGAGCTAAAAATAGCCGTGATGTGGCAAAGTCATGGAGCACATTGCTGTCCGATGTTCGGGCGTCGAGTCTGGAAACGATGCATTACGACATTCAAATTTTTTTGTTCGAAGCCCCTAACTTCAAATTCAGCGTGAGTTTTTGCAAAGATGTGTTGCTACGTCCAATACTAAAGTCCTGACTGTCGATTGCAGTAATTTGTTGGTGTTTGCATGTTTGCATTTAGCCATGAGACTGAACATATTGTTGATCACGAAAGTCGTGTAACGCTTCGGCGATCCGGAAACGGCCAAACTTCGCAATTGAAAAGCACACAAAAACAACACCAACGTATAGAAACCATTGTTATTGACATACAACAATGCTTTAATGTCTCAGGAATAGATTCAGATGAAAAACGTCGTGGTAGAAATAATTTTAATTTACTTTTTCATGATTTTAAATGTGTCACCCCTCTCACTCTCACTGTACCACCATTTCTGCTGTATCTGTAGCTCTTGGTGTGTTTTGCACTCTACACGAGGGAAGGGGGTGGAGTGTTGTACATTACCCGCTATTACGAGCTGGTCGTGTGACAGAGAGTTTTCTTGCACACGAGACTGTAGATGTTTCACGACGGCTTTAGCCGGAGTGAAACAGCAGCAGTCGAGTGTGCAAGAAAACTCTCTGTCACACGACTAGCTCGTAATGGCGATTATGTCTCACAGCATAGGCATAGAAAGATATAAATGAGTTTTTGTGGACGAAATAACAGGCACAAAACCAGACTGACAACACAATTGCCTTTTCACACATACCGTACACACGCATGCGCGCAGAAGATAGATCCAATTCGTTTTGTGTCTTTTTCTGGTTGAATGCATTTAACAAAGTATCAACCAACGTTTCTGAATCTTTCAATGAAAAAAATAAACTTTTTTTTAACCAAACAGCACAAACCAACGAAAGCTAAACACACAAACACACGCGCGCACTAACACAGATTGAATGCAAAGCGCGAACGAACACGGAGAATTTTTGTAGGTCAGGTCGTGGGAAAGTCCACCCGAAATGTTCCACAGGGGAACTGGTTGTGTTTGGATTGTTCTTTTTCTCACAGTGATGTTGATGTTGTTTACAGTGCAGTTTTGAAAGAATATTTTCCGAATTTGGGGCACACTTTCGTCTTTCGGTTCGTTTATCTTGTTGAAGTAACATTCGAGTGTTTCTAAATCCAAACCTTCCATCACCGCTGGTGCAGATTAGACCTGCCTGACTGTCTGCGTGCGTGTTAGAGCTGAAGACGAAGCCTCAATCGCCAAAGCGTCACCCATCTGTAGGTTCTGAGCATCGGATGTACGTTGATACGTGGTAAGATCCGCACGGAACTGTCTATGCAAATTTTCCTAGTCACAGGTGTAAGGTTCGATCTTTTCTTTGCAATTTCGTCCTCTGTGTACGTAGCAAAGCGTTTCACCATTTTCGGTTTTCGTTGCAGACGACGATAGTGAAAGTAGTACCTATTGTTTTGTTTTGAGCTTTCGTATTCAGGGTTCTTCATTGAAGCTTGGTAAAGGGACCGTGTCGTGTAAGTGGAAAGTTGACGAAGCTTTTGAAAACAGAAATTGAATGAAGAAGAAAATGTGGCTTTCAGTTATATACAGGAGAACGGGGTTGGTGTTATTCTTTTACCGTCAAACACTTAGTACACAGATAAAACGTGATTGACTGACCAAGGCCTGTTGGCACACTATTCAGAATGCACAACAAAATGTAACAACGCTTTGATACCCATTTTTCTACGTTCGTGATCACTTGAAATGAATACTGAAAACAAAAGTGTTTAAGGTAGTGACTGAATGTATGTAAAGGTAAACATTTTCAGAAATAAATGCATAATCAAAATAATTGATTTCGGCATCAAAGCGTGTAACATACAATCTTGCACACGTTTGCTTTAGTAGTGGCAAAGAAGGAATGCGTGTGACATACTGCTGTATCTGAAGCTGTAGGTATGTTTTGTACTGTTACAGTGGTGGCAGCGGGGGAGGGGGGGTGTACATAATTCTGAATCTTTAGCTGTAAATGAGTTTTGTACTGTTACAGTGGGGGGGGGGGGGGGGGGGGTTGGGGGTTGTACATACAGCTTTAGGTGTGTTTTGCACTGTTACACTGGGGGGAGGTGGGGAGGGGGGGTTGTACACACTGCTGTATCTGTAGCAGTAGGTGCGATTTGTGCTGTTACAGTTGGGGGGGGGGGTGTACATACTGCTGTAGCTGTGTTTTTTGCACTGTTACACTTGGGTTGGGGGAGGGGGGGGAAGTTGTACATACTGCTGAATCTGTAGCTGTAAGTGTGTTTTGCACTGTTACATTGGGGGTGGGGGTGGGGGGGGGGGGTATACATACTGCTGTATCTGTAGCTGTAGGTGTGTTTTGTACTGTTACTTAGGGGGAGGGGGGTGTACATACTGCTGTAGCTGTAGCTGTAAGTAATTTTTGCACTGTTACACTTGGGGGGGGGGGGGGTTGTACATACCGTGCTGAATCTGTTGCTGTAGGTGTGTTTTATACTGTAATACTGAGGGGGGGGGGGGGGTTGTACATACGGCTGTATCTGTAGCTGTAGGTGTGTTTTGTACTGTTACAGTAAGGGCAGTAGAGGCGGGGGGGGGGGGGGGGGGGGTGGGTTCTACATACTGCTGTATCTGTAGCTGGTGATGTGTTTTGCACTGTTTCACTGGGGGGGGGGGGGGTTGTACATACTGCTGTATCTGTATCTGTAGGTTTGTTTTCCACTTTAACACTGGGGGTATAGGGGGGTTGTACTGCTGTAGCTGTAGCTGTAAGTGGATTTTGCACTGTTACACTTGGGGGGGGGGGGGTGTACATACTGCTTTATCTGTAGCTGCAGCCAGCAAGACATTAGCGGCCGATAATCGGCCGAACACCCTTCAAAAAGTCGGGGCGGTGACGTCAAAAGAGACGACGCGGGTGTTGGCCCGACTAACTTTTGCAAAGAGGCAACGAGGCGGCCGACAGGCGGCCGAACACCTGTACTATGGCAGCACGCATCCGGTCCGATGTTAATCGGCCCGATGGCTTGTTGGACCTGCGGCCCGACACCTTATGCCGACATCGTCCCGATGTCTTCCCGCTGAAATCGATATCTTCCCGATGTCGGCATAAGGTGTCGGGCCGCAGGTCCAACAAGTCATCTGGCCGATTAACATCGGACCGGATGCGTGCCGCCATAGTACAGGTGTTCGGCCGCCTGTCGGCCGCCTCGTTGCCTCTTTGCAAAAGTTAGTCGGGCCAACACCCGCGTCGTCTCTTTTGACGTCACCGGCCCGACTTTTTGAAGGGTGTTCGGCCGACTATCGGCCGCTAATGTCTTGCTGGCTGGGAGTACACATTATTTCATCATGCTACTCTTACACTGTGCCAGATTGTCCTTGCAAATAGAATTCGCCAATCATTCGTAATGATCGGGACATGGTCGCAAGACATTCGTACATGTTCTTAACCATTCGCCACAAGTCGTCTATTGTTGCGAATATCAGCAACATGCTTCTAATATTCGCAATGAAGACATACTCGTAACTTTGTTCGCAACGTACTCGCAAGCCATTCGTAATGTATCGCAATGTATTCGTTATATCTTGTCCTTGCAAACATCGTGCGAATGGTTGCGAATCCCTTCGGACAATGCGAAATGCGTAATTGCTTTATTCGTAAAGTGTTTGCAAGCACTCACAACACTCGCAACATTCGTAATAAATTCCCAAGAAATTCGTTTATGGATTTGTATGCATTCGAAATGATTGATACAAATTCGCAAACATTCGTGATACATATTCGCATAGATTCGTAAGGCTTCTAATTTTCAATATTGTTTCTGTTCAATCGTCTCTTTTTTTGCTGAATACAACATTTTCATAATCGCAAGGGTATTCGGCACAGTGTTAGACAGGCATAATGCCAAGACCTAACGAATGGTTGCGAATGCCTTGCGAGCGTCGCGAATACCTTGCGAGCGCTATGAATTCATTGCGATGATTACGAATGACTGGCGAATACAGTTTACGAGTACGTTGCGAACAAAGTGAAGAATAATTATGCAATAGTTGCGAATATTAGGAGCATGTTGCTATAATGTTCACAACAATAGACGAATAGTGGCGAATGGTTAAGAACATTTACGAATGACTTGCGACAATGTCCCGATCATCACGATTTATTGGCGATTCATATTCGCAAGGGTAATTCGGCACAGTTAAAGAGTAGCATACGTGTTGTAGAAAACCCAGGTTGCTAAACATAATGAGTGGCCCTCGTATGATCATCAGGCCAGTGTTATTACAGAATGCCAAACCAACATGTATTATGTTTATGTGCAGTTTATGTGGATTGATAACATATGTATTGCTTAGAAGGACTCCGTAATAACTGAATATGAAGACTCATAAAGACCTTTAACATCAAGAAGGATATCAGCTGTCTACAAACGCGAGAAAGAGCCCCTGAAAGAGAAATTGCACCTGCGATAAAGACATGTTGAACACTTTCCAGACGATGAGCGGTGTAGATAAGATGGACTATGTGGATACATCTCAATCAGAGAAAAAATGTCTCTGTGGTCACAGTGTTAATTCAGTAATGATGTCAGAATCCAGCAGTCATTAAACTTGTTCAGAAAAAAACCCTAAGGGCGAACCACTAGATTGCCTTGCTAATAAGCGTTTCAATGCGAGCAATTAGAATGTCCTTTGAACACGAACATATTCCACTTGTCTCCCAAGAGAACCCACTCTGCCTATGAACACGAGGGTGCCACGAGATACAGACCAACTCATACTGAGACCTGAAAAACAACTAAGACGCGGCTATTGTGAGACAATAGTGTTCAGCAGTTGTTAGGAATGCGATTAAAAAATATCGACAAAACAGGTCAATGCAACTTTTCACACGAGGACAAGTTTAAATCAATCGATCGTGTACTCAGAAAATTTAGTTTTGATTATATGTCTTTTGTTTTGCCATGTATACTGATGCACATTTCGATCGCATACATAAGCGGTCAAAAACGGGAGATGTTTGCGTCAATAAGCGCGGTATTTAGCTAATGACCCGGTACATTGCTTTGAAACGTTCTGGATATAAGGCATCGTACGAGGCTTTATTCGGGTACATTTTCGGATCGATATATATGCAGTTATCTGTTTAGGGGGTATGCATCGTTCCAGAACAGTGTTAGCAATACGTTCGCGGTGTTTAAAGCAAAGAGTGAGAAACTGGAGCTCATTTTTATCCATCATATGAGAATGCAATGTTTCTAAGCAATACACGTAA
This sequence comes from Littorina saxatilis, assembly GCF_037325665.1. Classification (NCBI taxonomy): domain Eukaryota; kingdom Metazoa; phylum Mollusca; class Gastropoda; order Littorinimorpha; family Littorinidae; genus Littorina; species Littorina saxatilis. Next base: position 47,186,779 of record NC_090252.1, read on the forward strand.
CTATTTCTTGGTTTGAGACACAACTACAACAATCAAACGCCGCAGAACACAAAACTGCTACAGGTTGTTTGAAGTGATAATGTCTAACAACAACAAAAGTGTCTCTCATCGCCCCAAGAGGTATACAGTTAAGGTTGGGGGTTGTAATGATGTGACCACACACCAGGAATTTAGAAAATAAACGTTTGAGCGCTGATTTATTCACATTGAAACCGGCTGTGTTTTGAGTGGGAATCCCAGACTGTTGTTCTGATTGTGTTCCCTGTTTGCGCAATTCATAATTGCCGTCCTACCTTTTGCCCCTGAGTATATCATGCGCTATTCCTAGAGATACAGATTTGATATTGAGCCAAGAGCTACAGCGGTCGTGTTGGTTGTTGACTAGATGACTTCACACACGAGCGAGGTCTTAGAACTAGTGTTTTAGCGTTTTATTTTATTCAAATCTGAAAGCTGTGTTTGGTAGTCATTTTAGACCGTAATATTCTCCAACGGACTGTGTGTTTGTTTATATTATGAGAAGTGTTTTAGCCCGGTATGGCACGGAACATGCAAGTGTTTGCTGGACTGTAGGTTTGACTCCATCAATCCAACGGTGTTAATCTGAAGACTAATGAAATATGATGACGAACAGAATCCGGCTCTTGACACGAGAGAGCTGGGCTAAGCAAACCGCTCGCTGATTGCAATTCATTTCAGTATAGTGTGTGTGCGTGTGTGTGTGTGTGTGTGTGTGTTTGTGTTTGTGTGTGTGTGTGTGTGTGTGTGTGTGTGTGTGTGTGTGTGTGTGTGTGTGTGTGTGTGTGTGTGTGTGTGTGTGTACGTACGTGGGTGTGCGTGTCTGTGTTTATATTTGCTTGTTTTTTTAAAACATTGTTTTACAAATGCACGCTGTCACAACTTTCTGTCTTCCTCCCCAGAGTGTGGAACTAACCAGTGGAAGTGCACAAACAACAAGTGTATAAAGGAGTCTTACCGCTGTGATGGAGATAACGACTGTGGTGACTACAGTGATGAGCAGAACTGTACCGGTATGTACATGTCAGATAAATGAGATAAAAACACCGACAGAGACATATCACATAGCTGAGACAGAGACGTATCACATAGCTTGTAGACTGACGTGCACAGCTTCAATGTCAATTCGTCGTCAAAAGCGCTAGTTAAAGACATCCGACACCGATTAAACAACCATTAAAAATCGCAATTTTTTTGGCTGATGTATGTTTAAAGTCTGACAAAACAAATGTGTTAAAATCAGAGAAATCGATCGTAGCGTTGTTAAGATACAGCCTCCTCAATCAGTTTACTTTTCACGTTTTTTTTGTAAATCAGGGTAAACTATTGGGTATGGTATCTAACCAATTAATTAATTCACAACTACTTCTTTTTGTGTGTGGCGTAAATACCGACTTTGTGCACATACAAATCATGGTTTTTGTTATGAATAAGTGTTACCATTCTTTGTAAAATGGCTAACATTCGTTAATGTACATGACGTTTTACGTCCTAAAATTACACCAGCTGCTCACTTCAACTGAATATATTTTGCTAATAAAACCATTACATTTTCCAGAAAAGTTGACATAAAACAAACCTGGGTCTACACAATAAGATATCAACAAATAATAAAAATCAATCGTTAAATTTGTGCACAAGTTTACAAAACGTAACCTGAACCCCATTTTGAATGTTGGTACAAAGAAAGGTAAACATTATGACACTCGTTGCGAATGAAAAATATGGTTAAATCTAATGATGTTTTTCCTGTTATATGTTCAGTGCGTGTTACATCAAATTAATATTGTAAGACCTCTGTCCGTGTTTCCGTCCGTCCGTCCGTCCGTCCGTCCGTCAGTCTGTTCGTCCGTCCGTCCGTCTATCCGTTACAATTTTGACCGCTAATAACTCATGTGTTTATGGGCCCGTTGTCTTCAAATTTGGAATGACATATTAAATTGTTATGGCATATCTGTGGTTACCATTGCTAGCCAATCGCTTTGCGAATACCGACGTTTCACACGGTTTAGCGCTCACACGTCATTTCCTTTGCCTATACCTCCAGCGTTTCTTGACTGATTCACCACCAATTCCGTGTGAATGTGGATTATACTGATGCTTAATCCTGGTGCAGCACTTCAAAAACATCGCTTCTTAGTAGATGGAGTTCTAACTGAAACAAAGCATGGGTGACCGCTTTATCTCTGAGCGCAGCGAGAGATTTTAGACCCAAGCACAGTGTTCCATAGCAGCGTACGGATAGCCCTAGAAATTAGAGCGCTTACCTCTCACGCTAGCGTAAGGCGTTCGACTTATCAGGGCGACATTATTATTATCATTGTTATTATATTTATTGAGACATCACAGTGCGCTAAGAGATTTATTGAGCAAACCGAGAAAATACATTATTGAACGAAGCGCATAGCGATGAGTTCAATAATCATGTGTGACATTTGCTCGAAGAGGAAACCATCATAACTAAAGTTCTATTTCGAGATCGGACTGTTGTTGTGTGGTCCGTGTGACCTCTTCAGCTCCGCGTTTATCGGTCATGTCATCTTCATCATGTCTTACCAGTTTAATGTTTGGTTTTCAGTGACCAGGATCTTTTTTTCCTCCTTCGCTTATTTGTTTGGGAAAAATAGGAAAACTATTTCTTATGTAAGACTTCTTACCTGTGTTCGGGTTTAAAGAAACACAACGAAACAGCAGTTTTTCTTCTGAGTGACTTGGTTTAAGCGTGTTGTATTCAATTTCTCATACACACGTTTCAAACAATAACAGCATTAAGAACGTTAACAAGCAGATTGCTTATGGACACGTTCTTGAAATGATAATCAATACACATTCCGATATCAAAACATGGCGAACAAGTGATAGCTTCAACACTTATCTTGATAATCTTTCATTATATTTTATACAAATAAGATGAAGAGAGAGACAGAGAGAGAGAGAGAGAGAGAGAGAGAGACAGAGAGAGAGAGAGAGAGAGAGAGAGAGAGAGAGAGAGAGAGAGAGAGAGAGAGAGAGAGAGAGAGAGAGAGAGAGAGAGAGAGAGAGAGAGATAGATAGAATGCCTGGCTGCATCAATTGCACAGTTAATATAATATAGGTCGAAGCGATTAGTTAACATAACATAGTCTTGTACAACAGAGAATATTTTCGTGTTCAAAGATATAGTTAAATCAGTATTTCCAAACAAGAGTGTTTTGCAGTCTAGAACGTGTGTTGGCAGACTATTGAATAAAATGGTTCTATGTTCTTTAAATTTTGGACAGTGTAACAAGAAATGTTCAGAATCGTCCGGGCATGCTCCACACGTACATTCTAAATTATCAGAGAGGTGTCGGTTAACTAAGTCTTGTTGCAAATCGCTCATGTTTAATCTCAACCTGCTGTGAAATACCTGTGCCTGGCGGTTGCCTAAATAATAATACTGTGGAACAACAACAACTCCATCGGTCAAATACCTTTTAAATGCACCAACTGACTGCGTTTGTTGTATATTTTCTGGAAAAGTATTCCACAAAGCTGTCGTTGAAGGAAAAAATGAAGATTTATATAACTCACTTCTGCACATTGGAACCTTACGTTCAAGAGGGCGTCGTCTGTGGTAAGGATTTACATCGGAAACCAGGACCGGCAGTTTGGAATATAAATATTCTGGGGTTAAACGATTTACAATTTTATAGTACAGCAAAAGTTTATGACGACGTCGCCTTTCTTTCAGGGGCACAAAACCCGATTCGATATACAGTTTTTGGTGGCTTGTGCCACGTACTGCACCTACAATGATTCGGATAGCATCGAGATGCAATGTCTCCAACTCGTCTGCCAAACACTATGTACAGTTATCCCAAATAACGTCCGCTTAATCAAACAATGGTAACATAAAGGATTTATATATAACTTTAAGTGATTTTCTGTTTAAACGATGCTTGAATAAACCAAAACACGCGGGCGGGGATGTAGCTCAGTCGGTAGCGCGCTGGATTTGTATCCAGTTGGCCGCTGCCAGCGTGAGTTCGTCCCCACGTTCGGCGAGAGATTTATTTCTCAGAGTCAACTTTGTGTGCAGACTCTCCTCGGTGTCCGAACACCCCCGTGTGTACACGCAAGCACAAGACCAAGTGCGCACGAAAAAGATCCTGTAATCCATGTCAGAGTTCGGTGGGTTATAGAAACACGAAAATACCCAGCAAGCTTCCTCCGAAAACGGCGTATGGCTGCCTAAATGGCGGGGTAAAAAACGGTCATACACGTACAATTCCACTCGTGCAAAAAACACGAGTGTACATGGGAGTTTCAGCCCACGAACGCAGAAGAAGAAGAAGAAGAACCAAAACACGCAATTGACTTTCTACATTTAGCAATTTGACTTTTTATGTGGGAATCCCATTTACAATTACCTTGTAGAATGACGCCAAGGTGCTTGTGATTTTCAACATCAACTAAGTGTGCATCTTCGAAATACAATGGTGGAAGTAAAAAATGTTGTTGCCCACAAATGTCCAACAATTCTGTCTTTTGACAATTAAAAGTGACTTTCCATTTAGAAGCCCATGTGCGAATTTTATCCAAATCAGAATTCAAAATCTCTGCTCGTACATCATCGTTATCTAAACTTAAATACATACTCGTACCGTCTGCAAAGAGTTTCAACACTGATTCAAGACCAACACCAATATCGTTAATATAAATGAGAAATAAAAGAGGTCCTAAGACAGAACCATGAGGGACACCAGCAGAAGGGGTAGCATAACTTGATTTGGTTCCTTTCAGTACTACTGCTTGCCTGCGATCGCTCAAGTAATGTTCAAACCAAACAAGCAAGGGACCTCTTATACCTATCGCCTCAAGCTTGTGGAGCAGACCGCGATGCCAGACTTTATCAAAAGCTTTTGATACATCAAAAAATATTGCCTGTGACATAATGTTTTTATCAAGTGCAACACAAAAATCATCATATATACTCAATAGTTGATAAACAGTCGAATCACCAGCAATAAAACCAGATTGGCAGTGTGTAATCAAATCATAATTTTGCAAATAACCAAACACACGGATTTGTATACATTTTTCGAGCACCTTCCCAATACAACTCAGCAAAGAGATTGGACGGTAGTTGGAACAAGCACTCCTATCGCCTTTCTTAAAAATGGGCGTAATGTGAGCAGTTTTCCAGACAACTGGAGAAACACCCTCAGACAAGGATCTGTTAAAGAGAACTGTAAGCGGTGAAATGATAACAGGTAATCCAACTACAAGCAATTTATTATGTATTCCGCCAGGGCCCACGGCTTTGGATAAATTTAAATTCCTTAACACTTGGACAACTTCAGCTTCTGTTCATTCAAAAGTCGGTAAAGATGTATTACACCAATTTGCCTCGGGCAGGGGATCGTCTGGATTTTCAACTTTAGACTGGCTTTCAAGATAATTATTAAACAAAATCGTTTTTTCACAAATGTTATCAATAATTTTTCCATTATCCTCTAGCGGTGGAATTTCGTTACATGCAACACCTTTTTTCTTCAAAAAGGAATTAACAAGTTGCCACCAATGTTTTCTTCCGAAGTTCTGTTTACAATTTTTCCTCTCATCAAGTTCTAGAAAATAATCTCTTTTTCTTTTACGAATTTCATCTGTATACTGATTTCTAGTCAGGCGGAATAATGCCCGCTGCTCAGGTGTATTTAAGCGCTTAGCAACTTGATGTATACAATTTGTTGCGTTTCGCAATTGTAAAATATGTTCAGTCATCCATGGGGCATCATCTTCACGTACTGTTATTATCTTAACAGGCATACATGTTTTTGCAACACGGAATACATGTTCAGAAAACAAGGCAGCAGCTTCGTCAATGGACGCATTTAAAACTGTGTTCAAAAGATCAATTTTGTTCAATTGAAACAAAAATGTATCTGAGTGACTTGCTACACAATGTTCAATGACAGACTAAAAGGACCGAAAATCCACGTCAGCATATAAAAACAAGTCGCGTAAGGCGAAAATACAACATTTAGTCAAGTAGCTGTCGAACTCACAGAATGAAACTGAACGCAATGCAACGCAGCAAGACCGTATACTCGTAGCATCGTCAGTCCACCGCGCACGGCAAAGGCAGTGAAATTGACAAGAAGAGCGGGGTAGTACTTGCGCTGAGAAGGATAGCACGCTTTTCTGTACCTCTCTTCGTTTTAACTTTCTGAGCGTGTTTTTAATCCAAACATATCATATCTATATGTTTTTGGAATCAGGAACCGACAAGGAATAAGATGAAAGTGTTTTTAAATTGATTTCAACAATTTAATTTTAATCATAATTTTTATATATTTAATTTTCAGAGCTTGTTTTTAATCCAAATATAACATATTTATATGTTTTTGGAATCAGCAAATGATGGAGAATAAGATGAACGTAAATTTGAATCGTTTTATAATTATTTTTTTTTTTTACAATTTTCAGATTTTTAATGACCAAAGTCATTAATTAATTTTTAAGCCACCAAGCTGAAATGCAATACCGAAGTCCGGGCTTCGTCGAAGATTACTTGACCAAAATTTCAACCAATTTGGATGAAAAATGATAGCATGACAGTGCCGCCTCAACTTTCACGAAAAGCCGGATATGACGTCATCAAAGACATTTATCAAAAAAAAGAAAAAAGCGTTCGGGGATATCAATCCCAGGAACTCTCATGTAAAATTTCATAAAGATCGGTCCAGTA
>NC_090252.1:47196008-47231008 GCF_037325665.1 Littorina saxatilis
TCCCTTGTTTGGGTGTATTTGTCCTCTCAGTGATTGAGGCTTATGTAAGGCTTGGTGATTGTATAGTACATCGTGCCTTTAACGGTTTTTGTTCCGTATTGTTGTCGTTTAAACTTGGGTTGAAGTCGGTGGCCCCTTTCAAAGAGGGTACACACCGGTTCTTCTTGATTGCGAGTGTTATCGATTGTTTTGCTGTGGTTAAGCTCGTTCTGCATTTGAACGTCTCCTGTAGTCTTTCCAGAATGGGGTTTACCCTTTCTTTGGCTGGTTTCTGGTTCAGTTGAAGGGTTTGGTTAGGAGCGTCCGCGTTCGCGGGTAGTAGACTGGTCAAAATATGCTACCCCATGGAGCACACTTTCTGTGACACCGACTCAAGATTTCAACTAATCTTATCCATCCACACTCCGTCTCATCCACGCTGTCGTAATGGATCATTGTCGTTTATTCAATTGGAGTACACTCAGCTACTGTACCATCTATCTATACATATAAATAAAAGAGAGTGTCTGTCTGTCTGTGTGTGTGTCTGTGGTCGCCATACCTCTGAGATGGCAAGAGGCAGGAACAAGATAGTGTGCACGTACACTCCCTAGGTGCCGCAGATGTGCACCTGGGTTTTAGTTTCTTGATTCATTGTTTCCTTTCTCAGATTATGGACCTCCCATTTATTGAATACAGCCTATATGGTGCAAGACCAGTTCAGTGCCTACTGTTCACCTGTAGCAAGCACATCATGCCAGTGATATTAGAGACTTGCTATTGCTCCTATGAGGGGAAGAAATGAAGAATGAAAAATTAACTGGACAGTTCCGGAAATTTCTGGAAGATAAGGGAGATAACTATTTTTTGTCTGTGCTCGCCATACCTCTGAGATGGCAAGAGGCAGGAACAAGATAGTGTGCACGTACACTCCCTAGGTGCCGCAGATGTGCACCTGGGTTTTAGTTTCTTGATTCATTGTTTCCTTTCTCAGATTATGGACCTCCCATTTATTGAATACAGCCTATATGGTACAAGACCAGTTCAGTGCCTACTGTTCACCTGTAGCAAGCACATCATGCCAGTGATATTAGAGACTCGCTATTGCTCCTATGAGGGGAAGAAATGAAGAATGAAAAATTAACTGGACAGTTCCGGAAATTTCTAGAAGGTAAGGGAGATAACTCTTTTTTTGTATCCAAACAAAGGAGGTAAAGCTAATCATAATGGGATAGCGAGCGTCTTAAATTGCAACAGGGCTCCGCTTACTCCCGGGCGAAGAGAAAGAGAGTGTCTGTCTGTCTGTGTGTGTGTGTGTGTGTGTCTGTCTGTCTGTGGTCGCCATACCTCTGAGATGGCAAGAGGCAGGAACAAGATAGTGTGCACGTACACTCCCTAGGTGCCGCAGATGTGCACCTGGGTTTTAGTTTCTTGATTCATTGTTTCCTTTCTCAGATTATGGACCTCCCATTTATTGAATACAGCCTATATGGTGCAAGACCAGTTCAGTGCCTACTGTTCACCTGTAGCAAGCACATCATGCCAGTGATATTAGAGACTCGCTATTGCTCCTATGAGGGGAAGAAATGAAGAAAGAAAAATTAACTGGACAGTTCCGGAAATTTCTAGAAGGTAAGGGAGATAACTCTTTTTTTGTATCCAAACAAAGGAGGTAAAGCTAATGATAATGGGATAGCGAGCGTCTTAAATTGCTACAGGGCTCCGCTTACTCCCGGGCGAAGCCGGGCTTAACTGCTAGTATTTTCATATGACAAAGCTTATGTTTTGAAATCCATGTCAGGATAAGACTAATGGAACATACACACGGTTGAACAAACGCGCGAAAGCATGCACGCACGCACGCACACCGACACACACACACACACATACACACACACACACACACACACACACACACATACACACATACACACACAAACACCAACGCACGCGCACACACACATAAGATGCAGTGGATAGTGAGCCTGTGAAAATAAAAACATGGGTGGGTTGGTAGGCAAGCTATTGCTTTTCGCGATTTGCCCTGGCGCCCAATTGTAGGTCCTGGGCTCAGGGGCTAGCCTACCACCTAGTGCTACCTAGCGCAGCAACTGGGCCGCGACAAAACAATGCAAACAGGACGAACATAATGGAGCAACAGCAATATATTAATTCTACGTATATCACTACTTAATGGTTATGGGTCGGGAGAGATGGAGATGGGTCTGGAGAGGGGGAATCTAGTGTGGGAGAACAGACAGGAAGTGGATTTTGACAGGGGGTGCTTGTGGGCTCGCGCCTCGGAGCCAGGCCTCAACGATAGTCCTGAAAGGTAGAGGAGGGGAAGAGGGAGAAAGGGGGGGGGGGGGGGCAACCGATTCCCTCAGGGGCAGAGAAAAAAGAAACTGAGGAATTGTGTGGTCCCCAAAGCAACACACCCTTGTAGCCACAATGCACAAAAAGCTATTGTCAAAGCATGCCACGGTGAAACAGAGAAGGGTTAAGAACAGAGCCCCGGGTCACAGTAGCCGCTGATACTGGCCTCAGGTGCACAGCCACACGCACACACACAGGTGAGCTAAAGACGCAGTCCTTTCCGTAAAAAATCGCTTCTGCTCACACACACACACACACACACACACACACACACACGCACACACACACACACACACACACAAACATACACAAACATACACGCACACACACACACATATTCTACAGTGTGCATGTGGAGGAGGGGGGGAGGTGGTAGGGGGTATACTTGAATAAGATAACAGCTGAGCTGACCTCGGCAGACCAAGTTGATATTTCCTGCTTATGGTTCACTGCCTCCACTACACACACATCGTTACCACACTAAGCTAAGGCTTCAGCTGATCAAGCTGTCACATGTCCACCAGCTCTGGCGTTCTACGCCACGGACACATCACAAGGAAATGAGTTGATAAAAATCAACAGTGGCCGACGTTGTGTTAAACTGAAAGAAGAGGTGACGTAAGGGTCACTAATTAGAAACGGGTTTTCGTGTATGGCAAGTCGGTTATGTAATATGGCGGAATTGTATAGTAAAGGCAAGCTGTGAGCACATTAGCTTCAAGTTTATCAAAGCGCCGCCGTGTAAATCAAAGTGCACTACTCCTTTATTTAGGGCAATGCCCATCTGAGTCAGTGGCACTGCACACGCGCTGCGTCTTATGATACATGCGTGCTACGCATCAGATTAGTTCGTTTTGTTTTTGAGTATGAAATGTTAGCGTCCCATTTTTGGGACAGTGGGAACAAGTGGATTGGGTTTTTTCACGTCACCACACAACAAAAACACGAGATCACTGCTTTGTAGATCTGCTTTAATTGTTATTAAATGAAGTGTCATTGAAACAATTAATTGTATTTAGTGTGATTTGTAAGACGGAAATCGATAAACACTATCTGGCTGACCTGCCGATGCCCCCTCTCCCCCCTCCCACACACACTCTACCGTTTTCCCGAACGAGCTCACAACTGTCATGAACGAAACCTGAATAATCAATTCAAGTTTAAATGAAACTTAGATAAAGTAAAGTATTAGAAAATAACATTTGTTGGGATCAATTCGAAAACGGAATTAAAAAAACACGTTTTTGTTTTAAGATTTGTTAATTGAATTTTGCAGTAAAAAGGGTTAACGCAGAAGCTTGGTTATCTTTTTGTTCAAAAACATGTTCATGCAATTGTTTTCTTTTGAATGTTTCTAATTATTCCAAGAAAGTCATTTCACGGCCAACCTGTGAAAATGGATATGGCACAAACAGGCCTTAGCATCTGGGAACACCACCTTCTTCAGAACGCGGGAAACACCCTGGGTGAATAGCGGTTACGAAAGAAATTAAAACACTGATTGTGCACTCCCAAAATCGAATTCCTATATGTTTTCAAGTCTCAGTATAATGTTGTCAATATCTGGAGGCACCCGCTTGTTCATAGCCAGGGTAGGTACCCTTGGGCGACCAGCGGAATATGCTTGTGTTGCTCGAAAATTCTAAACCCTTGCTTTGGTACGACTGATAGCAAGGCGATCCAATGGTTCGCTCTTAGCTGTCTGTGCTTTTCTGAACAAAATTGTATGACTGCTGGATTCTGGCATCAACGCAGAATGCAAACAATGACCACTGAGTTGCTTGTTTTGTGTGTGTGTGTGCTGAATGAGATGTGGTATATGCGTCTCCGTTGTAGTCCATCAGAGCCACACCGCCCATCGTCTGAAAAGCAAGCAATCTGCCTTTCTGACAGGAATATTCTTTTTCAGGGGCATCTATTTGTTTTGGCAGCAGGTGCTGTAGCGGGATGTTTCTTGAGTTTGTAGACAGCTGATGGCCTGCTCATTTGAAGGTCTTTGTAAGTCTTCAAATTCAGTTCTATTGGAGTCTGTCTCAGTTAAATATCCTTTATAAATGCACATAAATTGCACATAAACATAACGAATCTTGGTTTGGCAATTCCTAAAAGGTTGCACTGTCATGATGATTATATTTTCCACATACACTGGACGAACGAGGGCTGACGTTCCGTATTGTAGGTAGGGGAATATTTTGGTTCTTTTGAACAATTGCCATTTTGGTGTAACTAAATGGTCTTTTCATTTTTAAATGGCCCACAACCAACTTTGGCATTTATTTTGTTGTAGGAACCTACATCACACCTGTATAGCATACACGCCGGATGACAGTAAGGCCGGGATTACATGGACCCAGTACACAATGGTCATTTTCCTCATTTTGAGCAGAAGCTGACTCAACTATCTGTGATATTATGCAAAATTATCTCTCATGACGGTAGAATTCATTCCAAAGCATGCTATTCTACTGATAAAGCATTTACAGTCTGCAGAAAAATAAAGACCTTGATGAGAGTAAGGAGCAAACAAACTCACCCCTCTTGATCCCACTGTCCCCAAAATGGGACGCTTGTTTCCGCTCGCACCATATCAAACTTAATTAAGTTCTGATAAAAACAAAAATAAAAAATCGTTTGCATTATGTTATACTCTACAATATTTCTTCATAGTGATGTATAAAACGTTGTCAAACAAACAGGTTCATTCTTTGAAGGTGACCGTTAATTGCACGCACCAACACCCAAACGCTTGAAAATGTACGCCTCAGCAAAATGTAGGAAACGGAAGCACTGAAACTAACTGGTTGTGCGTTGTGCTTAGGGCCTCCCTAGTCCAAGAGAGAACAGAAAGCTGAACTATCACTTCAATGTTAATGCCAGCAGTGGAATTCAGTGAGCGTCCCAAACATGGGACAGTGGGCATATATGGGTTTTAAAGTGTGCGATACGAACAAAATTGAGCATTACTATCAAGCTTTTTGACATAATTTGTTGTTGTTGTGGTGATTGCAATGTTAGGAAACAGTAACCTTTATACTCGCAGAGACAATTTGAATTATTGTCCTTGTAGTGTTTGTTTAAAAGTGTATTAGTTGTTATGTGAGGTAGGTGTAGATAAATTAAACAAAAAGGAAGGATAAATATGTCAAATCAATTTTGAATCATATCCATAGCATGTGTCAACATTGTATTTGTTCTGTGCTTATAAATACCTGTTCAACATTATTTAAACAAGAAAACAGGAGAAAAAAAGTTAGACCCATGGGGCCCGTGACCGCCGGTTTGGCAGTGCAACGTCGTATCCATTACACTAACGAGGCAAGTCAAAAACCGTAACAATTAAGGAAATATAAAGTTGAACGCATGGATGTGATCTCACAGCGATTGATTTCTTTGGTGACCAGTATCATTCTGCTATTTGTATTGACATGACTGTGTTTAAACGTGACGATGACCTGACTATGCATGACATGAACACACGCACAACACATGGGAAACATTTATTTATACATGGCCGTCTACAAGCGTTGACACAATTTGACATGAAGACACACGCGCTCCTCTAGGAAAAAAGAGCAGATTGTGCCCCTTGAAATACATTGCTCTGATTGGTAAGTTTACTAGCAACACGCACATTACAGCGTCATAAAATAATAGGATCAATTCTATTCCAAGCGGCCGAATTCATATTTTTTTTTCCCATGGCGCTGCACGTTGCGTGAACAAAAAACAAGAACTAATGGAAGGGCGCTGGTTCTGTGCGACGCTTAACACAAAACTGCGTCTTACACAGGTACACTGCTACAGGTTATTTGAATGATAATACAGTGCTCTAGATGATCGACTGTGTTGCAAAGACCTGTACGTGTACGTGTAGATATTGCGTCACTCGTGACTTTTTTTCTCCAATGTTCCAAATGCATCTATAGTTACGTTGTTTTGCTCCCACCAAGACTACAGATCTTGGCAAACGCGTGACGTAACAACTAGATGTGATGACGTTACCCGTACACGTTCTTGTACACGTCCTGAAAAGTGCTGATCTAGATCTTGCTAATGTCTAATGACGACAAAAATGTCCCCGACCCTCCACCTTCCCCTCCCCTCCCCCACACATTCACATTGTAGAATGTATGTGTGTGTGTGTGTATGTGTGTGTGTGTGTGTGTGTGTGTGTGTGTGTGTGTGTGTGTGTGTGTGTGTGTGTGTGTGTGTGTGTGCGAGGGTGCGTGCGTGCGTGCGCGCGCGCGTGTGTGTGTATGTGGGTGTGGATGTAGGTGTGCGATGGCGAGAATGGGGGTTGTAATTACGTGACCACACACCAGGAATTCATTAAAAATAAACGTTTGATCGCGGATTTACTCAAATAGAAAACAGCTGTGTTTTGACTGGGAATCCAAGACTTGTCTTCTGATTGTAACCCCTGTAGCTGTACGCGCTATTCATAATATCCGTCCTACCGTTTGCCCCTAAGTATTTCATGTGCTATTCCTAGAGATACAGATTTGATATTGAATCGAGAGCTACACAGGTCGTGTTGGTTGTTGAATAGAGGACGTAACACACGAGCGAGGTCTTAGAACTAGTGTTATAGCGTTTTATTATTTTCAAATCTGAAAGCTGTGCTTGGTAGTCATTTCAGACCGTGATATTCTCCAACCGACTGTGTGTTTGTTTATATTATGAGAAGCGTGTTAGCCTTGGCACGTCATGGCACGGAATATGCATGTGTTTGCCAGACTATAGGTTTGACTCCATCAATCTAACGGTGTTGACCTGAAGAATAAATGAAATATGATGACGAACGGAATCCGGCTCCTGACACGGGAGAGCTGGGCGAAGCAAACCGTTGGCTGATTAACATTAATTTCATTGTTTGGCATAGTTTCAGAGCGGTTTTGAGAAAACCATTACAGGTGTTTCTAAATTACAGTTCAGAGAATGTCCCTTGAACTTTTAAGGTCCAAATCGTAAGAAAACTGTTCAATATGGCGCCTGAGGTGTACTGTCTTTAAATGTAGACAGTGTCGGATTGAAAGGATGGCACGCGTTGAGACTGAAAATAAGTTTGTGTGCTTGTTTAGTCATGGCTTACCTTCTGCACCATACAATTGTATTGATTACTTTGTTTATTCATTCCCCTTTGTTTCAATCATTGATTGCAAGAGATGTGTGTGTGTGTATTTGTGTGTGTGTGTGTATGTGTGTGTGTATGTGTGTATGTGTGTGTGTGTGTGTGTGTGTGTGTGTGTGTGTGTGTATGTGTGTGTGTGCGTGTGTGAGTGTGTGTGTGTATTTGTGTGTGATTGTATGTGTGCATGTGCGTGTGTACATGTTTGTGTGTATACGTGTGTATGTGTGTGTGTGTGTGTGTGTGTTTGTGCGTGTTTGTATGTGTGTGTGTATGTGTGTGTGTGTGTGTGTGTGAGTGTGTGAGTGTGTGAGTGTATGTGTGTGTGTGTGTGGGTGTATGTGTGTGTGCGTGTGTGGGTGTGTGTGTACGTGCGTGCGTGCGTGCATGTGTGTTTGTATGTGTGTGTGTGCGTGTGTGTGTGTGTGTGCGTGTGTGTGTAAGTGTGTGTATGTGTGTGTGTGTGTGTGTGTGTGTGTTTGTGTGTGTGTGCGTGTGTGTGTTTATATTTGCTTGTTTTGTTGCCATGTTATTACAAATGCACGCTGTCACAACGTTCTGTCTTCCTCCCCAGAGTGCAGAACTGGCCTGTGGAAGTGCGCGAACAACAACTGTATACAGGAGAAATACCGCTGTGATGGATGGAATAATAGAAATTACGGCTGTGGTGACGACAGTGATGAGCAGAACTGTACCGGTATGTACATGTCAGATGAATGAGACAGAGACACAACACATAGCTTGTAGACTGACGTGTATAGCTTAAATGTCAGTTGTTGTTTTCTGTATGCGAGACTTGTGTAAAATATTGCCGCGACATTACTCAGTGCAAACTGTACAGCTGTACAGGTGCAGACAATAATGTTGTCACAGGGCGCTCAAATACATTGTTGGAGATAAACATCCCTTTGACTGATTATGAAACAATTTAATTTGTTTGCAACCAAAAGTAGTTTTGTGCCAGCTAACAGCTAATGTATTAGTGTTAAAGGCAGAATTGGTCCACACTTAAAGAACCAATGTGCTGTTCATGCGGGCTACTCGTAATACACGGTTTAGCACAGTCTAACTTACACAGTCCTTGTCATCAGGGCTACAGGGCTAAGTTCCGTCGGATACGCAAGTTCAGTCACTATTTGATACTCGTGACAGAGAAGAGGAATTGAGGCCACAATGTATGAACTAAACAAGAAAGCTGAAATTGTGTGACCAGTGACGTTCACTACAGAGGAGCGTAAAACCATACAAGGAAAAGCAGTAGACAACGCCAGTTTAGGTTAATTTGGTAAAATTTGAGTTTTCTTGTGGAAACGGACTGTCGTTACACGGGACACGACTATCGCATTAACATAACCATTACAAACGCTTTTGAGTTTATTCATCTGTATACCATTATAAGACAGTATAAAAAAAAGTTGTTAGCGCGAAATAGAATTTTTTTAATCCGGTTTATGGTGTAAATTGCAGTGTTTTGTATGGGAAACAGTAACGATAGTCCGAGTGCTTTTGAAATGTTGCTGGCAACGTGTTATTCGTGTAGTAGGGTTGAACCATTTATTATGTGCATTAGGTAACTACCGGCACGGTGGCCCAGTGGTAAGACGTCCGCCCCGTGATCGGGAGGTCGTGGGTTCGAACCCCGGCCGGGTCATACCTAAGACTTTAAAATTGGCAATCTAGTGGCTGCTCCGCCTGGCGTCTGTGGGGTTAGTGCTAGGACTGGTTGGTCCGGTGTCAGAATAATGTGACTGGGTGAGACATGAAGCCTGTGCTGCGACTTCTGTCTTGTGTGTGGCGCACGTTATATGTCAAAGCAGCACCGCCCTTCGTGGTCGGCTGGGCGTTAAGCAAACAAACAAACAAACAAAATAGGTAACTGATACTTGATATGATGTAAAGTGCTTAATTTATTTGATGAATATTCAAAAGAAATATAATGATTTCCATGTTAGTCATGGACAGCGTTACACGGGACACGAAAAGCAGGCAACAGAATGACCAACAGTGATGCAAAGAAAATAAGAACAAAACACACTCTTGAAACACAACGGCAATTTGAATAATACAAAACATAAACATAAAATCTTCGAAAGTCTCTCTCTTGCATAATGGCATGTAAGAAATGATGTACAGGCACCTAAAATAAAGCTTATTTTACGATTTAAAAAAAACCACCACCTTGTTTTAATATTTTCAAGATTTCAAAGTTTAAAGTTGAAATCCCCCCCATGCAAAAAACAAAGAAACAATCAAAAACAAAACCAAAACAGTTTGGAGTACAGGAAACAGGTTAAATCATGGTGTAGATCTAGAACAACAACACTGACGCCATCATGGGTTTTGAATCTGGTTATTTCTCTTTTTAATTTCACCTAACTGATTCTTGAGGTCACTTTCATTCGAACGAATTCTAAGCTCTTATTCATCAAATGTGTTACTGGTACTTTGACAAGTAGGGGAAAGTCCCCAAATACCGAACACTTAAGCATATCTGCCATCATCTCAAAAACAACAGAAGATAGACCGTTTTTGAATGTGAATTTTAATAAAGTAATTGATCAGCAACATTCATACCACTTTTTGTGGACAGAAATCAACATAAAAGAAAGTTATCTTAAATTCATTTTTTTTAGAATATGTTCGGAATTACAACACCTGTTCCCTAACTCCGAACACAGAGGTTCAAAATCCGAACAGCAAAAACCAATGTTACTTTGACTGACAAACATCGCAAAAGTACTCTCTTTGGCTTTCTGTTGTCCCAGCGCAATCCACATGTACCCATTCTGAGCACATCAAACACTGAATCATGTCCTCACAGGTGCATTCTCGGCACAAAAAACAGAACCAGCTAGCTTCCTGCTGATGACTGACGCTTGTTTTCTTGTTTCTAGCTTTCTGTTTCTCTGTGTTCTCTGTGTTTGGCTTTGATTTGCTTGTTTTCTTGTTTTTAGCTTTCTGTTTCTCTGTGTTCTCTGTGTTTGGCTTTGATTTGCTTGTTTTCTTTGTTGGTTTTTGTTTTGCCTGCCACTCTTCAAGTTTACGTTTGTATGGACTTGACGTGATAAGTTCAGCTTCTGTTTTTCTGGATTTTCGTTTCGCCGCTAATTTCTGTTGTGAAACACTGGGATTTTGAGAAATAAGCGCCACGGAGACAGCTGACTCAAGGACGCAGTCATAGTGTCCTGCATTGTCCCCATGAGGTGAGTAAAGAAGAGTCACTGGTTGAGCCAAAGAGTCATCGTTGTATTTGAGAACGTTCCCAGACTCTGCATTGATGATGTGGATGGGCTGCTGCAACACCTCACTTGTAGCAGAAATTTCCATGTCTCCCACTGAAGCAGTTGAATGAGCCATGTGAAGAATCCTTTCTTCTAGGGAGAAAAAAGCGAAAGATGATGGCATGTCAAAGTTTATTGCAGCTGACACTTCGCGGAAGCCTTCAATGTTGCTGAGCATGTGACTGGTCATCTTTTGTCTTAGAGCATCAGCTTGGATCTGTTCTTGTATTTTCGTGTGACACTCTGAAGGTAGCCCATTACTGTCCCTTTCTGCAGTTTGGAACGCAGGAGTGTTGCCGATGACAATGGATCTAAAAAAGTAGCGTCCATCGGGATTGGTTTGGATAACAGTTTTGTTTGGAAGTGCCAAAAATAGGCCTATGTCTTGCTCAGAGCATGGGCTAGGTGGCTCAGAAAGTGGGTCTACTGGATGTCCAGTTCGCCCAGAGAGGGGTCTTGCTGGTTCAGAGGGGGGTCCTGCTTGTTCAGAGGGGGGTCCTATTGGTTCAGAGGGGGGTTCTACAGGCTCAGCGGAGGGTCTTGGTGGTTCAGAGGGGGGTCCTGCTTCTTCAGAGGGGGGTCCTATTGGTTCAGAGGGGGGTTCTACAGGCTCAGCGGAGGGTCTTGGTGGTTCAGAGGGGGGTCCTGCTTCTTCAGAGGGGGGTCCTATTGGTTCAGAGGGGGGTTCTACAGGCTCAGCGGAAGGTCTTGGTGGTTCAGAGGGGGTTCCTGCTTCTTCAGATGAGGAACCTGCTGGCTCAGAGGAGGGTCTTGGTGGTTGAGAGGAGGGTCCTGCTTGTTCAGATGGGGAACCTGCTGGTTCAGAGGAGGGTCTTGTTGGTTCAGAGGGGGGTCCTGATGGTTGGGGGTGTGGTCTTGCTGGCTGAGGAGAGGGTCTTGCTTGCTGGAAAGGTGTGTGGCATGAATTTGAGGGACTGGAGCTTGGGCCTGGATGGCCAAACGAAATGTTGAAGGCGTCAACATCTTCAATCGAAGGGAGAAAGTCCACCTCGCCGAACACATGCCGGTTGCAGGGCCATATGCCAGTTGTTTCGAAGCCCTTGGCGGCTGTTGCCATCGAGGCTGCGCGAACGTAGGCTTTGTTGAAGATACCAGCAATCTGGAAAGCAGTTATCTTTCTCCACGGATTTGTTCGCATCCATGTTTCTTGCTCCTGGATGAAGAAGGTCTGCAATGGCTTGAAGAAGGCCACGTCCAGAGGCTGGAGCCTAGCTGTTGCATGAGGAGGTAGTGACAGCATCACTATCCCGTTTTCTCTGGCAAAGTCGATTACCGAAAGAGATCTTGTATGAGATGCGTGTCCATCCATGATGAGGAGGACTGGTCTGTCAGGTGACGGCTTCACATGAGTGGCAAAATGACGTATCCAAGTCAGGAACATGTCTTTGTCCATCCAGCCAGATTCATTGTTTGTGACAAGGCTCCCAGTAGGTGCACCGTCAGCAAGTTCACGGCAATGCCTCTTTCTTTTGAACAGAATCAAGGGAGGCACATAGTGTCCAACACCATTCACACAACAAACAACGGTTGTATTTGTCCCCCTCTCCCCACTGGTGATAGCGCCGATCTGATGTTTGCCCTTTTGCCCGAGAATCTTCTGGCAGCGTTTCTGCACAGTTGAAACACCAGTTTCGTCGACATTGTAGATCGTTGTGCCATTGAATCCTTTGGTCTGTATTTGCTCTTCCAGCAGGTCATAGAATCTGTTTACGCTGACAGCATTGAAGCCTTGTGCTCTGGCAATTGATGTTGATTCCGGCTGCCTCAGCGATAGTTGAGGGTGTCGCTGTAAGAAGAGCTTCAACCATCTTTTTCCAGCTGATTTTTTGTCTTCATTGAAAATATGTTGAATTCCATTTCTGCTCGCTATTTCGTATGCAAGTGACATAACGTCTTTTCTGGTCAGGCCAAAAAACATCCTCTCACATTTAATGATATGGTCAACCAATTCTTTTTCTATTGCTGGGGGAAGAATGGACGGCCTCCCCAAATGTTTTGTATCACCCATGGCATGTTCGTATTTTCCATCAAGATGATCTTTAAGTGTTGTGGGGGGGATTCCATACGCTCTAGCAGCTGCTCGAAGTCCAAGCCTCTTGTCTATGACAGCTGCCATGGCTGTTGCCAGTGACTGCGTTGACCATGTAGCCCTGCACAATATACCGGTACACCAAGTATTAACAACGCTCATCACTCTGTACTAACTAGATCTACTTCTGGCATACACATGCACAGAAAAAGAGAAGAGAAGAGAGAGAGAGAGAGAGAGAGAGAGAGAGAGAGAGAGAGAGAGAGAGAGAGAGAGACAGAGAGAGAGAGACAGAGAGAGAGAGACACACAGAGAGAGAGAGAGAGAGAGAGAGAGAGAGAGAGAGAGAGAGAGAGAGAGAGAGAGAGAGAGAGAGTCAAAATCCGAACACACAAGTTCAAATACCGAACACTGTTCGGTATTTGAAACATGGAGTGTTCGGTAATTGAAATCTACCTAACTATTTTAAAACCACGGGGCGCTCAGGCAAGATCTAAGACGAATGCTTTCAAACAGACATATTTGGCAAGCAGATAGATCACACTGTTAATTTCAACCATAATTTTCACAAAAAGCAACTCAAATTCATACTATGATCCTAGTCTGCTGTGGGTCGAAATAGCATTGAGAGTCATAAAATCATAAAATCACTCACCGTTTTTTTTTGCCGCCTTCATCCGCCATGATTTTTGGTGCAGGATAATCAGGGACGGTACTCTATCACCTCGTGCAGTCCAATTTGAGTAGTCACCTCTTGTTTTCGAGAAATCAGCTGTTCGGTATTAGGCACCGTTCGGTATTTGGGGACTTTCCCCTACAAGGTTGAATCGGCGTTTGTGAGAGGAGAGCATTTAAAAGACACATAGAAATCAAACAAATAATTATGTATTAAACTTTCTCACCCCTTGCTTACTGCAGAAGGCTAGCGCAGATATCTCTTTCTTGCAGATATCTCTTTCTTGCAGATATCTCTTTCTTGCAGATATCTCTTTCTTGCAGATATCTCTTTCTTGCAGATATCTCTTTCTTGCATATATCTCTTTTTTGCATATATCTCTTTCTTGCAGATATCTCTTTCTTGCAGATATCTCTTTCTTGCAGATATCTCTTTCTTGCAGATATCTCTTTCTTGCATATATCTCTTTCTTGCAGATATCTCTTTCTTGCAGATATCTCTTTCTTGCAGATATCTCTTTCTTGCAGATATCTCTTTCTTGCAGATATCTCTTTCTTGCAGATATCTCTTTCTTGCAGATATCTCTTTCTTGCAGATATCTCTTTTTTGCAAATATCTCTTTCTTGCAGATATCTCTTTCTTGCAGATATCTCTTTCTTGCAGATATCACTCTCTTGCATATATCTCTTTCTTGCATATATCCCTTTCTTTCATATATCTCTTTCTTGCAGATATCTCTTTCTTGCAGATATCTCTTTCTTGCAGATATCTCTAAAGTAGCAGAGAAGATACCAGGAACATGTCGCGCCACTCGGCAGCTGACGTAGAGGTTACATGCCGAGTCTCAGTGATTATTAAAAATAATGGTCGAAGTTGGCGGATCATGAAAAATGCGAGCTTCAGCGAGCTTTTTCATGACCGCGAACTGAGACCATTATTTTTAATAATCACTGAGACGAGGTGTGTAACCTCTTTATTCCTCCTTTCTTCAGTTATTCAAAGAAAACAGGAGTTTTTGTGCGAAAGTTTGATCGAATCCGAATCACTCAACCAGTCAACCTGCGCAGGCGATCGATTAATGCGCGGTTGTATAGTTCCGTGCAAATCATTCCATTCTGTTAACACTTCTTGTCAGTTTCCCTGTTTTAGACTAAAATCAAGTACACAGATATGCTGTTATTCTGCTGTGGCGGTAAAGGCAGATATTGTGTGTTCTGTTTATGTTTTAGTATCGTGTTAGAATAATGTTCTTTCGTCAAATGGGACTAGCAGACGAACTTTTGCACCCGTGTTCGAACGTTAATTACTGTATGAAGTTCAGTTTTCTGGGGAAAATAGTGTATGAAACCGCTTTATGTTGTTTAAATTGATGAGATGTGTGCATTTTGTTGCGTGTGATCTTTTTATAAAATGAAATATTGTTGAAAACTGACCGTCGGATTGCAGTCAGTGTTGTCGAAGAAACTGCGTTAAAAGAAGGGGAACTACTCTTGTCGGCAAGAGTATGAGTTACTTGCCTTGGGAATTTGCTTGTGATGAACGGTGTGTGCACGGCAGATCTAGATTCAGAAAACAACCTAACTCATGGATTTTATATGGAGATTCATGTGTTCAGGCCTGTAGTTGTTAATTTAAATGCGGTATGTTTGTATTGTTTGCTCCAGAGATGTATATTTCGTACGTATAGAGCGTTCGGAACTTTTCAGTCGCAAAAGTAGTACCAAAACAGAACAGCTTCTCAACCCATTGCGCTATCGAGGATTCAGGCTGTTGCTGGCTCGTTATTTGTTTGGTTGCTGGGTCATTATCGAAAAATAACTAGCTCTACAAGTTTACAGAGGTAAAGAAGCAGAGGGGGGAATAAGTAAGAATATCTCGCGTTGCGTCATCGACAGGCCCATGAATAGCACGCTTGTTGTTGTGACGTGCACATCTCGTCATTGTTGAGAGCAGGAAAATCCGTCAGAGAAAAGGTACATTAAGGCAGGAATATCTATATATAAACGTACCCTATTGCCATTGCATGAGACACAATAGTCGTAAGCCCCGACCTACAACTCGTATGCCAAATAGAAAGGGACCCCCCCCCCCCAAAAAAAAAAAAATACAAAAAAAATAAAATACAATAAAACAAATAAAAAAATAATCACAGGTATCGGTCAAAAACAATAATCTTTTCATCTGAATTGTTTAATCTATGGTACTGAACGCAGATCTCATTGGTTCACTGTGATCTCATCTTCAAAACAACCGCACAGTGGGAGCGGACTAACGTTACAAGCATTGTATGCACTTAATGTGTGGGACACGAAACACTTTTCGGTTGACTACACATTTCTTTTTTGAGAGTGTACGTGAACTACATTATCAGTCTGTTTTCTATGTTCAAGTATCATGTCATGTTAACTGCCAATGTATTCCGTTTGATGTTTTGCTCAGTGGTGACGTTTAACATTGACTGCGGACTATCGTTTCACTTGGGACACGAACATCAAAGTGACATGTTTACGTTCAACGGCTGAATAAAAGATGAAAACCTTCAATTATATATCGGTACTTGAGTATTCATTTTACCAACATAGGATCACAGTGACCGTGGTCACATCATGTTGTAGCGGGCGATCGTGTTTGTAAGCCTACAGTAGTGGGACACGACATGTAACGATAGTCCGACAATTTTCAAATCGAATGTTCACAAAAAACAACATGTAACATGACTGTGATCTGTTACATATTCTTTATTGAAGGTTCCTCTCACAAACACGCAAGAAAGATCAATTTTGTTGTTTCAAATGAATGGAACATATTGCTTCAAACTGGGTCAGTGGTACCGTTCCCTTTTTTAGACGACATTTCTGACGACAAATTCCACTTTAATCCCGTTTTCCCCCGTATTACCAAACACTGATCGGACTATCCTTGCTTGTGCTGTTTCTTCAGATTTTGATACACACATACACATCATTTTCAAAAGTTATCGTAATGCAAGCTGATTGATAATCGCTCTGAAAAAGAGCCACCCACAGTTGTCACCAATACTGAAAAATGATACGCTTGCATACGCCCTTTCACACATGTATGCAAATCTCGGCCGCCGAATGAAAAAAGCAAACATATAACGGAATGTTCGTCGCTGTAATGTCCGTGATATTGGTTGCACTAAATAACAAAAGCAAAGCTCGGCCGCCCATTGCACAATGCGTCGTCAAAAGCGCTAGTTAAATGTTCTTAATTGATGTAACTAATAGTGAGATCTGTCAACGTGTCAGCTAGTGACTGCTGGATAATTTGAATCGATTCACTTTGTCTGCACTGACACTGGGAGCGTCGACAGTCACCAGTTGTAGAACAAGGGACGCAACGATAGAGCTACGTTACAGCGCTCGGCAAAACCTGGTAGAAGTAAACAATACGTGTCGAGTTTATGTCATGCAAACCGCCGCCAGGGAAAATGTACTGATTTAAAAAAAAATAATTGTTATTCTCTTATCGTGGATTTTGTTATATTTTTTTTAACATGTATATGCTGTACATTACAGGATATCGCCTAAACAAGGGGACAACAACATAAAACAGATCACACTTGGACAATTACAACACACATGGGGTGGGTGGGTGGGGGGGTGGTGATCAGGGCTTTGTGGTCGCAGTATCAAAAATATGTGAACAAAATAAAGGAAACTAAGGGTTACATCAAAACATCCATATACAAGCGCCAATCCTTGTAAAATGTATCTAATGTATTATTCATAACTGCGTTATACTTTTCACAAATACATCTTCGCTTAAAATTTCTACAACATGTCTGAAAGTGAGGGATCTTTTTGTTCATTTTGGAATGACATACGTGGTGTTTGGCACAAATTACACGTACTAGCACATCAAAAACTGTATCGGTGACTACATTGTTCCCCACTCCAAAACGAACCAGTTCTTTAGAAACTTGTAAATTGTCACAATGGGTGCAGTTCGCCTTTAACCAATGTACACATTCTATCCAAAAAGTCTGCACTTTATCACACTCCCAAACCATATTTATTAGGGTTACTTCATTTCTACCGCAAAATGTTCACAATGACGTATCCACAATGTTTCGCAAAAGTAGAAACCGTTCTGTCGGCAAAACTCTGTACAATAATCGGTACTGAAACCATCTCAGACACGTATCGTTTGTTGTTTTAAACACATGTTGAAAAATAACCTTCTTATCTAACAAACAATTTAAAGATTCAGACCATTTTTCGATACATTTTGGGACTGTAACATGTTCAGTCAATTGTTGGTAACTAAATTGTGTCTTACCTTCTATATCTATATACGGCTTGTGTGTGTCTGTCTGTCACTTCGCGATGCACGGCCAAAGTTCTCGATGGATCTACTTCAAATGTTGTGAGCATATTCAGGTAGACCCCGGACACAATCTGGTCGATGAACATTTTCAACACGCGCTCTGAGCGCGGCGCGGTGAACCGATTTTGGTTTTTCTGTAGATCCATTCCCAGTAACTCTTCCTTATCTTCTCCAGTGTTTTGCGCGTTTATCTCCCTTCCTTCGTGTGGCGTCAATCACGGCAACACGTGCTCTGAGCCGGCGAACCGCCACGCTGCATACTCCGTCTGCCATTGTGTTTGGGTGAGGGGTTGCTTAAGAGGTCAGCCACCTTTGACCATGCCTGATAGGGACGGTTGTGTAAAGGTGCCAAGAGGGGGGGGGGGGGGCGGGGGCGGGACGTCAACACGTGCTCAAAGCCGGCGAACCGCCACGCTGCATACTCCGTCTCGCGATCCACCCGGCAAAGCGGGTAATCATCTAGTTACAAATACATTTACAAATACATTTACATTTACAAATACATAAATGTACTGATTTCTACATGTATTTGACGTTTGTGGATTGCGCAAGTTCAAATAAATGTAGATTGCAACTGTAGTTACGAAACTAAGGTAGCAACTTGGCGAGCTCATTTGCATACACGTCAATAGCTCTATATGCAGCGATTAATTCGTTCAGTGCAAGGGAAACTGACGTCACCGACTGACGACCACCGCCGACCAAAGAACTTTGCAGTACATCGCTATAACCATCATCTCCGTTGTCGTCGCCCTCGTCGTTGCTAGTAACACAAGATAACTGTATCAACACCAATGCTCTCATGGGTTGTTACTCAGAGCCAGACTAGGGGGGGGGGTTTACAGGGGTTGCGCAACCCCCCCCCCCCGCCCCCCCATGGCTTAAGCGTGTACCTCCCAAACGCATTTTTTTGTTTTTGTGGGGGAGGGAGGAGGAGGGGGGGTGTTGCATCTGGATGAATTCTTCTTCATTGCCTATACAGCTTGCTGTCGAATTTACCTTTTTCGTTTAAGGAGAGGCTTCCTTTCCCTCCAGAAACATCAAAACACGTTCAGCTTCAAGGCAGCAAAGCCCCCTTGCAACCTCCACCAAGGGGGCTTTGCCCCCTGGACCCCCACCAAGGGGCTTCGCCCCCTAGACAACCATCTATAACACCCCCTCCCCCCCCCCCCTAGTACTTACCTAGTCCGGCCCTGTTACTCATAGGGGAGGTGTTTCTGTTCAATAAGAAAACAACATCATCCCATATATCAGGACGCGACTGGTCAAATTGTGTTTTCCTAGCTTCTGCAAAATACGTACATATTTTCTGCTCAAAATACGCCACCCCACGGAGCACACTTTCTGTGACACCGACTCAAGATTTCAGCTAATCTTATCCATCCACATTGCGTCTCATTAACGCTGTCTTAATGAATTATTGTCGCTTAGTCAATTGAAGTACACTCAACTGTACAATATTTTCAAATGAAAAAGATTCTGTTTTGAAATCTATGTCAGGATAAGACTAATGGAACATGCACACGGTTGAACAAACGCGCGCAAGCATGCACGCACGCACGCACACCGACACTTACACATAGCCGCTGATACTGACCTTAGGTGCACAGCCACACGCACACGCACATGTGAGCTAAATACGCAGTCCTTTCCGTAAACACTCGCTGCTGCACACACACACACACACGCACTCACTCACACACACACATACACACACACGCACCCACGCACGCGCGCACGCACACACACACACACACACACACACACACACACACACACACACATAAGATGCAGTGGATAGTGAGCTTGTGAACATAAAAACATGGGTGGGTTGGTAGGCAAGCTATTGTTTTTCGCGATTTGCCCTGGCGCCCAATTGTAGGCCCTGGGCTCAGGGGCTAGCCTACCACCTAGCGCTACCTAGCGCAGCAACTTGGTTGCGACGAAACAATGCAAACAGGACGAACAATATGGAGCAAGAGCAATATATTAATTCTACGTATATCACTACTGAATGGTTATGGGTCGGGAGAGATGGGGATTGGTCTGGAGAGGGGGAATCTAGTGCGGAGGGGAGGGAAGAACAGACATGGAGTGGATTTTGACAGGGGGTGTTTGTGGGCTCGCTCCTCGGAGCCAGGCCTCAACGATGGTCCTGAAAGGTAGAGGAGGGGAAGAGGGAGAAAGGGGGGGGGGGGGGGCAACCGATTCCCTCATGGGCAGAGAAAAAGAGACTGAGGAATTGTGTGGTCCCCACAGCAACACACCCTTGTAGCCACAATGCACAAATAGCTATTGTCAAAGCATGCCACGGTGAAACAGAAGAGGGTTGAAAACAGAGCCCCGGGTCACAGTAGCCGCTGATACTGTCCCCAGGTCCACAGCCACACGCACACGCACAGGCGAGCTAAAGACGCAGTCCTTCCCGTAAAAACTCGCTTCTGCTCACACACACACCACACACACACACACACACACACACACACACACGCACACACACACAAACATACACAAACATACACGCACACACACACACACACACATTCTACAGTGTGCATGTGGAGGAGGGGGGGAGGTGGTAGGGGGTATACTTGAATAAGATAACAGCTGAGCTGACCTCGGCAGACCAAGTTGATATTTCCTGCTTATGGTTCACTGCCTCCACTACACACACATCGTTACCACACTAAGCTAAGGCTTCAGCTGATCAAGCTGTCACATGTCCACCAGCTCTGGCGTTCTACGCCACGGCAACATCACAAGGAAATGAGTTGATTAAAATCAACAGTGGCCGACGTTGTGTTAAACTAAAAGGAGAGGTGACGTAAGGGTCACTAATTAGAAACGGGTTTTCGTGTATAGCAAGTCGGTTATGTAAGATGGCGGAATTATATAGTAAAGGCATGCTGTGAGCACATTAGCTTCAAGTTTATCAAAGCGCCGCCGTGTAAATCAAAGTGCACTACTCCTTTATTTAGGGCAATGCCCATCTGCGCAGAGTCAGTGGCACTGCACACGCGCTGCGACTTATGACGTCATGATACATGCGTGCTACGCATCAGATTAGTTCATTTTGTTTTTGAGCATAAAATGTTAGCGTCCCATTTTTGGGACAGTGGGAACAAGTGGGTAGAGTTTTTTTCACGTCACCACACAACAGAGACACGAGATTACTGCTTTGTAGATCTGCTTTAATTGTTATTAAATGAATTGTCATAGTCGCAATAGTCGTCTTCTTGTCGTGTGACTGTCATTCTCTGCCGATTTGTGTCTTTTTCGCGTTCGCAATTTTCGGTGTCTTTTCTTTTTGATGCCATTCTTTGTCTATTTCTTTTACATTCTTGGGTGGAACAGTCTTTTTCCTGTCTTACTGACGCAATTCTCGGCCTATTTTCTGCACGCTCTAATTCGGCAAAAGAGATGTTGTTTCTGTTGCTGCACATATTTGCTTGGTTTTTCTTTGTTCGTGCTGTGTTTTTTGAAGCACTTGTCATACATGAAACACCCATATATTGGCTTAGAGTTGGTGTCGGTGCTACCCTCTCATTGTCAGACATAGTTTCAGAGAGAGCGTTGACACAATGCGTGTGATCAGTCTCGTCAATGTTGTTTCCTTTTGACTGTGATTCATCCGCAGACTGTGACTGTTCCTCTCTTTTTCTCCTGTCAGAATTTCTCACTTGGCAAGACTTTTTCTCTAGCTTGGGCATGTTTGTAAAAATCAATATTCACCTCATTTAGAACCAAAATGTTCTCCAAAGATCTTCCACCAACTTGGCGGGTTTTCAACAGAGGGCGAAAATTCTAAAAATCGAACTGGAAGATTTTTAACAATAAATGTCTTACAATAAAATAAAATATCTTTACAGCTTATTAAAGTTTATGATTAATACCTAATCAAAATAACACATTTGAAACAACTTGAACAATTGTATCAAAATCCAAAAATATGAAACTTAGTTAGCCACGTTGAAAAGACTAATCAAAGGGAAGTAACAATCAATGTACACAAGTTACCAAAAAAGCAACAGTTGCTTCCCTTTAAGTACTAACCTAAATCTGTCTGTGTACATTGTTCAAATTTTGATGATAGGTTTTCAATGTGTTACACAAGTATTGTTAGGGGGATGACCTTTTTTTAACGCAAATGAACTAGTTTTTTTTCTGAATCAGAAAACTACTATCATCGCACATTCCCTTAGTTTAGTAAGTATTTAAACTCGTCTTGAGTAACAGACAAGTTTTGCTGAATAGATTTAAAGCCATATGTACTCGATGACTATACACGCTAATTGCTTTACCAACAGCTGGAGACATGCTAAATTAAGTTCCCTGCAAAATATTGTGGTCTAGGACCCCTTCAATGTTGAGATATGTTAATTTTCATTTTGATCTGGATCGTCCTATTTATAGATTTGCCAACAGAGGTAGCGTTGACGCAAGGGAAATAACTCCGCGTCAATGTTTACATCCAAAGTTTTTGAGACTCTAAAACAAGCTGTAATGCATGTATATGGTCCGCGCATGGCGACATATCGTCATTACATGGTCTTATGGTGCGTTTGACATCGATTATGGGCAAACTACACTTTGTAAACACGGGAGCGCGTACATATGCCTTTAATGAAGGTATCAAAATCGAGATAAATGTTTCATGTATGGACGAAGGGTTGTTTTCGGATCAAACAACTATTTCACATGGGCCACGGGACCGTTGCGCAGATAATGGTACCCCAAAACGACACAACGCAACAACAACACAATCAGCATAACATGTCTATTCAGTTTTTTTTTTATTCGAGGACACATTCAAATAAATCATGTATACAGACACATGAATGTTGTTTTGTCTAGCTATCTTGCGTTAATCTTGTGTTTTGCCATTCCTACTGATGCAGATGTTGATCACATGAACGGTCCAAAACGGCAGATTTTGCATCAATTTCCAATACCATGTCAATAAGCGCTGTATTTCGTTTAAATACGGATACCTTATTGAAAAGTGAGAATGAAAGAACAAAACTAATGTTATCATAGTTAAACATCCCAATATCCACGATTCTTCTTTTGTTTTTTATTCAGAATGTTGGAACGTTAGCAGTCTTATTGTGTTTAGGCCAGAGACATTGCTTTTACAAAAGGTTATAACAGGTTCTTGCGTATGTGTGTGTGTGTGTGTGTGTGTGTGTGCGTGTGTGTGTGTGTGTGTGTGTGTGCGTGTGTGTGTGTGTGTCTGTCTTCCTCCCCAGAGTGCAAACCTGGCGCATGGAAGTGCGGGAACAACTGTATACCCTGGACACACAGCTGCGATGGAACTAACCGCTGTTATGACGACAGTGATGAGCAGAATTGTGGTATGTATATTTCAGTTGAATGAGACAGAGACCGAGACAAAGACACAGTTTTGTAGACTGACGTGTGTTGTTTAAGTGTCAGTTTATTTTTTTATGCGGGACTTGTGTAAACTATTCCGAATGATTCAGTACAAACTGCACATACACATTTTACAGAAAACAATTGTATCGCATGGCACTCAAATACATTTTGGGAGATTCCCATCTCTTTTACTGATTATGATATGCTTTGGCAGAAAGAAAGAATTTCCATCTGATGCATTATTTTATTATGGCAGAATCGGGTCACAATGTGTGTATGTGTGTGTGTGTGTGTGTGTGTGTGTGTGTGTGTGTGTGTGTGTGTGTGTGTGTGTGTGTGTGTATGTGTGTGGGTATGTGTGTGTGTGTATGTGCGTGTGTGTGCGTGTGTGTGTCTATGTGTGTGTGTGTGTGTGCGTGTGTGTGTGTGTGTCTGTGTGTGTGTGTGTGTGTGTGTGTGTGTGTGTGTGTGTGTGTGTGTGTGTGTGTGTGTGTGTGTGTGTGTGTGTGTGAGAGAGATGCATTTAAAAAACAACAACAACATACATTAGAGTCAGGTTTTGTAATCACAGGCCTCAGTCAACCTGCGGTTATGCTATAGTTAGACGCTACTACAAAACATGACGATGTGAAATAAAACCTTAGTATTTGATGTAACTAAGTGCTAAGGTAGGCATTAGGCTAGTTTACACACAATGTACACACAATTCATTTACACTAACACAGCAATTGTTCAAAAGAACCAAAGTACTCCCTTACATGCAATGCGGAATGTCAGTCCAAGGAACTCCTGTACAGATGAACAATATGATCATCATGCCAGTGTTACCTATTACAGAATGCCAAACACACATGTATTATGTCTATGTGCAGTTTATGTGGATTGATAAAGGGTATACTAATTAGAAGGACTCCGTAAGAACTGCATTTGAAGACTCATAAATTCCTTCTACATCAAGAAGGATATCAGCTGTCTACAAACTCGAGACGACGAGCGGTGTGGATAAGATGGACTATGAAGACACTTCTCAATCAGGGAAAACAATACTGGGTGGTCACAGTGTCAATTCTGCAATGATGTCAGAATTAAGCAGTCATACAACTTGTTTAGACAAAACCAGACAGCTAAGAGCGAACCACTAGATTGCCTTGCTAATAAACAGCCAGGGATTAGAATGTTCTTTGAACACAAACATCTTCCACTTGCCGCCCCAGAGAACCTACCCTGGCAATGGACACGAGGGTACCAACATATGCTGACCATATTATACTTAGACTTGAAAAACAACCAAGACGCGGCTACTGTCAGAAAATAGTGTGCAGCAGATGCGAGGAATGCAATGACAACAATTGACAAAATGGGTCCATGCAATTTGTTGTACGAGGACAAATTCAACTCAATCATGTCTTCAGAAGATTTAGTTGTAATTAAATATATCGCACTATGTTTGTGTTTTGCCATGCCTACCAATGCACATGTCGATCTCATAATTAAGCGGTCAAAAACGGGAGATGTTTGCAGAACAGTGATAGCAGTACGTTCGCAGTATTTAAAGCAAAGAGTGAGAAACTGGAGCTCATTTTGTTTCATCATAAGATATGAGACTGCAATTTTTCTAAGCATTACACATGCATATTTCTTCGTTTGAGACACACAAACCACAGTCAAACACCGCAGAACACAAAACTGCTATGTACAGGTTGTTTAAAGTGATAATGTTTAACAGCAACAAAAATGTCTGTCATCGCTCCAAGAGGTATACAGGGTTGGGGGTTGTAATGATGTGACCACACACCAGGAATTTATAAAACAAACGTTTGAGCGCTGATTTACTCACATTGAAACCGGCTGTGTGTTGAGTGGGAATCCCAGACTGTTGTTCTGATTGTGACCCCTTGTTGCGCAATTCATAAGTTCCGTCCTACCTGTTGCCCCTGAGTATATCATGCGCTATTCCTAGAGATACAGATTTGATATTGAGCCGAGAGCTACAGAGGTCGTGTTGGTTGTTGAATAGAGAACGTAACACACGAGCGAGGTCTTAGAACTAGTGTTTTAACGTTTTATTTTATTCACATCTGAAAGCTTTGTTTGGTAGTCATTTTAGACCGTAATATTCTCCAGCGGACTGCGTGTTTGTTTATATTATGAGAAGTGTTTTAGCCCGGTATGGCACGGATTATGCAATTGTTTGCTAGACTGTAGGTTTGACTCCATCAATACAACGGTGTTAAAGGCACAGTAAGCCTCCCGTAAACCATCACAGAGCTCCCCGAGCGTCTACATACAGTACAAGCATAATTCCATTTGAACGCTCACCGAACGGGAACATCCTGGCTGCTTTCTGTCGAGCGTGAGAAATGTTCAAAGAATTTATTTTCGTGGACTTGTTCCTCTTCAACAATGGCGCCTCGTTTTGGTGCTGGACGGCTGTTATGAATATTCAATACCGGAAATCACGCCCGGACAGTAAGCCTCCAGTAAACCATCACAGATACCAGGGGTGAGTTTTGGCGCTCGCCCGTTCGCCCCCGGCGACTTCAAATCGCGTCGGGCGGGTTCGAAATTCCTCTAAAATCGCCCGCCTGGCGAGTTCAAATTTCGCTGAAGCACAAAGTCGTTAGGCAACGTAGTCAATCGGAACGGCCGGCGAACAAATATCTCTGCGGGCGATCTCAAAATCTGTCACTTCTCTACTGCCCACTCATCCCCCGCCCTTCCCCCACTTTCAGAAGGACTCAGGACTACCACCAATCAAGGCCAGACACATTGGCTAGACTACCCCCCTCAGCCTCTCTTGACCGTGTCATCACCCCTCCAGCGCCAGGAGCCGCTGGCGATTGCATCAGCAGTCAAAATAGTTAAACCCCCCCTTCGTCCCCCCTCTTTGGGCTATTCACTTCACCCCCTCTCTTATCTTATCCTGCGCTCACCAATCCTTCAGAGACTTTCACATGTTGTAAAACAGTTTCCTCTCAGATAAAAACTCGGTCATTGACCCCGAGTAAGAAGGTCAGTGTCTCGACAGGCAGCTGTGTTCAGATTGCAAGTACCGGTCATTGACCCAGGTCTCAAGGCCAACCAGCTTTTACA
Organism: Littorina saxatilis; assembly: GCF_037325665.1. Lineage (NCBI taxonomy): Eukaryota > Metazoa > Mollusca > Gastropoda > Littorinimorpha > Littorinidae > Littorina > Littorina saxatilis. The sequence goes on from NC_090252.1 coordinate 47,222,318, forward strand.
ATGCATCTGCCTTTGATCTGACCGCCCATCCAGAGCAAACATATTCCCCCTAGCCCTCTGTATTTTTCCTTTGATGTGCCTGCTATGTACCACTGATCCAGTTTCTGGGAAATGTATAATTATGTCATTGACTGCAGGGATACTCATTGAGACCATTTTCCAAAATATGTTAACACCAGCTTTGCTGACCAACTTAGTACAAGTAGTGACAGTACTACTGCTGTCAATTATTTCCCTTCAACTAAGGAAGTAGAAAAAAAAAACCGATCCACTAATATAGGTCACTGATGTGATAAAGAAGAAAAAACAAAAGGACAAGGGATGCAACTCTGCTGAATCAAAAGCATAAAGATCACCTGTGAACAATTCTAGGATCAGGAAATCTGAACATCTGTTTGTTTTCATTAGGAAATAGAAATGAAATATAATGCTTTTGATTATTTATGACTTAAGCTGTGGTAAATTTGGCTGGTATGCAACTTTTATACTTCTGCTTGATCTAACAGTAATATTAATAACACAGACATAAAGAAAAAGAAACAAAACAAGAAAGCAACTTAAATTTTTTTTTTTTTTTAGTCAGTTTTTTATACTTGGTTTTACACAACAAAAAACATAATTTAAATTAAAAAAAAATGCTGATTTACTCTTTTGTAGTGTGTGTTTATGTGGTAAGTAGAGTTCCATAGTAAATTACTTTGTAAATTGTGTGGTAGGGGGTACATAAAGGGGGTAACTTTTAGTGAGGTTTAGTGTGTGATTGTGTGACAGGGTGTGAATGTGGTTTTGATTTCTTGTTTCTTTGTGGCGGCTTTTATTTTAAATTCTTTATAAAAACAAGGTTAATTATCATTATATTAAAACATAGCACTTTAGTCATCAAGTTTTGTGTGTGTTTGTGGTAGTTATTAGTAGTGCAAATCCACATGTATGCATTATAAGTATGAATGTACGTCTTTTGTGTATGTGGTTAGCACGCGACGAGCCGCTGGGGCGGTTGTAAGAAATCCCGGCAGGTTGGGGGCCGGTTGGGATTTTTGGGGGCCGGTTCAATTTTTGACTTACCGGCCCCCCTGGCCGGAAGCAAAAAAAGTTAAGGTACACCCCTGGATACGGTCAGGTTTTTACACACAGTACAAACACCCTTCCATTTGAACGCTCACCAAACGGGAACATCCTAGGTGCCCTACGTGAAGAGCGAGCAATTTTTAAAGAATTAATTTTGCAGATTGTCTCGAACACTTTTTGGACCCATCCTGAACTCAGGTCAAAAATGAGTTACTTCCCTTCGGGTCTCATTCTATCGATGTAAACTGGCAATAGCCGTGGATCGATGATTATCAGAATGTTTTTGGACCGTGGTGCGTTTTTGCGCTAGACCTAACTTTTAAAATCTAAATAATAAATTGACAGCTTGTTACACAAACATTCTTACAAAAGAATTCTTTTTTCATCAAGACAAGATCAGTACAACTCGAATTTGTGAAAGTTTGAAAAAAGAAAAGCCCGGAAGCAGGGTCACGCAAGGGTCGTAGCAGACGACGGTTTATGCATATCGCCGTTCCTCTCAACAGTCAAAAGCCATCGCTAGAGTTCTTGTGAACCACAGCCGTTTGTTTCGTGCATAAAAACGTGCTATATAAGCTCACGTCGAGTCGCATTCAAATGACTAACTGACGACTACATTGTGAAAAAGGGAAACTGGATCACACGGGTTCACGATGGCTCAGGGGTAAGATAAACCACGCACAAATAAATTCTTTGAAAATTGTTCGCTCTTTACGGAGGGCACCTAGGATGTTCTCAATCGGTGAGTGTTTAAATGAAAGGGTGTTTGTACTGTGTGTACAAGCCTGACTGTATCTGTGATGGTTTACGGGAGGCTTACTGTGCCTTTAATCTGAAGACTTATGAAATATGATGACGAACGGAATCCGGCTCTTGACACGAGAGAGCTGGGCTAAGCAAATCGCTCGCTGATTAACATTCATTTTAGTATTTGGCATAGTTTCAGAGCAGTTTTCAGAAAATCATTGCAGGTGTTTATGAATTACAGTACAGAGAATGTCCCTTGAACTTTTAAGGTCCAAATCGTCACAAAACTTTCCAAAATGGCGCCAAAGGTGTACTATCTTTAACTATGAAAAGTGTCCAATTGAAAGGATGGCACGCGTTGAGACTGATAATAAGTTTGTGTGCTTGTTTATTCATGGCTTACCTTCTGCGTCATACAATTGTATTGATTACGTTGTTTATTCATTCCCCTTTGTTTCATTCATTGGTTGCAAGAGAGATGTGTGTGTGTGTGTGTGTGTGTGTGTGTGTGTGTGTGTGTGTGTGTGTGTGTGTGTGTGTGTGTGTGTGTGTGTGTGTGTGTGTATGTGTGTGTGTGTGTGTGTGTATGTGTGTGTGTGTGTGTGTAAACAAAAAATGTGTCAAAGCATGCCACGGTGAAACAGAGGAGGGTTAAGAACAGAGCCCCGGGTCACAGTAGCCGCGGATACTGGCCTCAGGTGCACAGCTACATACACACACACACACACACACACACACACACACACACACACACACACACACACACACACACATACATATACACACACACACACACATACACACACACACACATACACCCCCCCACACACACACACATTCTACAGTGTGCATGTGGAGGAGGGGGGTAGGTGGTAGGGGGTATACTTGAATAAGATAACAGCTGAGCTGACCTCGGCAGACCAAGTGGATAGTTCCTGCTTATGGTTCACTGCCTCCACTACACACACATCGTTACCACACTAAGCTAAGGCTTCAGCTGATCAAGCTGTCACATGTCCACCAGCTCTGGCGTTCTACGCCACGGACACATCGCAAGGAAATGAGTTGATTAAAATCAACAGTGGCCGACGTTGTGTTAAACTGAAAGAAGAGGTAACGTAAGGGTCACTAATTATAAACGGGTTTTCGTGTATAGCAAGTCGGTTATGTAAGATGGCGGAACTGTATAGTAAAGGCAAGCTGTGAGCACATTAGCTTCAAGTTTATCAAAGCGCCGCCGTGTAAATCAAAGTGCACTACTCCTTTATTTAGGGCAATGCCCATCTGCTCAGAGTCAGTGGCACTGCACACGCGCTGCGGCTTATGATTCATGCGTGCTACGCATCAGATTAGTTCGTTTTGTTTTTGAGTATGAAATGTTAGCGTCCCATTTTTGGGACAGTGGGAACAAGTGGATAGGTGTTTTTCACGTCACCACACAACAAAGACACGAGATTACTGCTTTGTAGATCTGCTTTAATTGTTATTAAATGAACTGTCATTGAAACAATTAATTGTATTTAGTGTGATTTGTAAGACGGAAATCGATAAACACTATCTTGCTGACCTGCCGATGCCCCCTCTCCCCCCTCCCACACACACTCTACCGTTTTCCCGAACGAGCTCACAACTGTCATGAACGAAACCTGAATAATCAATACAAGTTTAAATGAAACTTAGATAAAGTAAAGTATTAGAAAATAACATTTGTTGGGATCAATTCAAAAACGGAATTAAAAAAACACGTTTTTGTTTTAAGATTTGTTAATTGAATTTTGCAGTAAAAAGGGTTAACGCAGAAGCTTGGTTATCTTTTTGTTGAAAAACATGTTCATGCAATTGTTTTCTTTTGAACGTTTCTAATTATTCCAAGAAAGTTATTTCACGGTCAACCTGTGAAAATGCATATGGCACAAACAGGCCTTAGCATCTGGGAACACCACCTTCTTCAGAACGCGGGAAACACCCTGGGTGAATAGCGGTTACGAAAGAAATTAAAACACTGATTGTGCACTCCCAAAATCGAATTCCTATATGTTTTCAAGTCTCAATATAATGTTGTCAATATCTGGAGGCACCCGCTTGTTCATAGCCAGGGTAGGTACCCTTGGGCGACCAGCGGAATATGCTTGTGTTGCTCGAAAATTCTAAACCCTTGCTTTGGTACGACTGATAGCAAGGCGATCCGATGGTTCGCTCTTAGCTGTCTGGTTTTCTGAACAAAATTGTATGACTGCTGGATTCTGGCATCAACGCAGAATGCAAACAATGACCACTGAGTTGCTTGTTTTTGTTTTGTTTGTTTGTGCTGAATGAGATGTGGTATGCGTCTCCGTTGTATAGTCCATCAGATCCACACCGCCCATCGTCTGGAAAGCGATATACCTGCCTTTTTGACAGGAACTGTCTCTTGTTTTGGAGGCAGGTGCTGTAGCGGGCTGTTTCTTGAGTTTGTAGACAGCTGATGGCCTGCTCATTTTAAGGTCTTTGGAAGTCGTCAAATTCAGTTCGATTGGAGTCTGTCTCAGTTAAATATCCTTTATAAATGCATATACATTGCACATAAACATTCTGAATCTTGGTTTGGCATTCCCTAATAGGTTGCACTGCCATGATGATTATGGGAATGTCGCTAAACCTGGAACAGTTAAGGAGAAACAGCCGTACCAGACAAAAAAATTATTATTGCAAAGCGTTTTTGGCTCACGTAAGTGTAGCCTATGCGATGATAAACTTTGTCTGTCTGTGCGTGCGTATGTATGTATGTATGTGTGTATGTCTGTGGTAGAAACTTTAACATTTCCGAGTCTATGGATTACGTCAGTCTCGGTCAAAAGTGTTCGACGTGTGTGATAGAAACTATTTGAAGACGTCACATTATGACGTAAGAGGGTTAGACGTCACGCAAAGGAATTACTGAGAGTCTCGGTCATTGTTATTGTGAGCGGGCCGAGACTTCTTGGCAGATCCAGGGTCTCGCTTTCTTGCATAGTTTCACCTATGCTTACTGTGTGTGTGTGTGTGTGTGTGTGTGTGTGTGTGTGTGTGTGTGTGTGTGTGTGTGTGTGTGTATGTGTGACGGAGTGATTGAGTTTGTGTTACTGTTTGTCGATTTCTTACGTGAGCCTTGAAGGCTTCGCCTCTTGTTTATATTGTCACATACTAGACTCTATCAGTAAACAAACGAACAACATAAGATAAAATAAAAGTCACACAACTCATCAAACTGACCATTATAAAAATTTCTGCATTTGTTCCAGGTTGGACGCATGGGTGTGTAAAGTGGAACACTGTGTTGTCAAACTCGGAACACATGCAAAAACACACTGACTCTCTTTCTAGCTCTGTCTGTGTCTCACACACACATATATACACTCACACACTCTCAATCACACGCACACAATTACACATTGCCACACACACAAGATAAATTCATACGTCATAACATTTTGATTTAGCCATCTTATTTAAATGTCTGTTTTTCCACATAACATTGGATTTTTACCAAAGAAATAGTAAATTTGATAACAATTAATGCCTCAAATGTGAAAAAAATATAAATAAGGGCTAGGTCTAAACAAATCGGATAAAAAAACCTGTTTTTGTAAAACATGAAAAAAGAAGCTAAGAAACGATTTTTCACTCAATGTCCTTTTGTTTTCTACTTTCAGTGCAGTCCTCGTGTGATCAATGCCGTGTGTATACTGCTGGCACTGTATAATGTTCAAAGGGGTGTTGGTGCCACACAAGAAGCAGTACCAAGATATTTCGCAGCATAATTTTTACCCCTCTTCTGATCACAAACAGATATTAAAAGGGCTACCTGCCCAATTAACTAAATGCTAAAATCAATACGCATAAAGCCGCAAAGCAAATAACACAAACAAATAACTATGTACAGATGTCGCAGACAAAGTCCCTTTGTCCTCTGCTGACAGCGCAATCCTCGTGTACCCATAAAGAGCACTGCTGGCACTGCACCATGTCCTCATGGGAGTTTGTGCCACACATAAAACAGTACCAAGTGTATTCCTCCGGGATAGCATGCATCGTCGATAATTTTCCCCTTTTCTTCCTCTGAGCAGATGTTCCCGTCTTGTTTCTCTGAGTCGAACATTTCGTAGCTACCTTCTTTCCTCTCTTCTGTTCTTTTGCATTCCTTTTTGCGAGTGACATCTCCAGCTTTTGTTTGAAAGGAGAAGAAGTGATAATTTCAGATTGTTTTCTTCGTGACACACAGACACACACACACACACACTCACACACATATAGACACATACAAACACACACGCATACACTCACACACACAAACATACACACACATATATACACACACACTCACACACATATAGACACATACACATAAATACTGTAAATACCCAGATAAAGACAAACTGACAGACATACACACAGACAAACCGACACAGACACTTGCACGCCCACACTTACGCCCGCATTTACACCAGCAAACACGCACACACACACACACACACACACACACACACACACACACACACACACACACACACACACACACACTCTTATTGAAGTGAACGGCTTTTGCAAAAACTTGCACGAAGAGTGGTGAGAAAAAAAATTGGGGGGCAGGTGTCCGGGGGGCAGTTGTCCTCCCTCGGTGGGGGGGGGGGGGCAGGTGTCCGGGGGGCAATTGTCCTAGTAGGGCAATTATCCGGAGGGAGGGGGGGGGGCAGTTGTCGGGGAACAATTATCCAGGGGGCAATTAGCCTGCCACGGACTAAAAACACCAGTGTTCACTTTATCGTTTGATGAGGGTAAGATGGAACAGAATGCGGCAAAGCTGGAACACTGTTCCATGTTTGCCTCTATATGTGTTCCAGCTTAGCCGCATGGCACCTGCATGGATTTCGACTTTAGCTGTAGGATACATGTGACGTTTCCAATCTTTTTTCCCCGTTCATAGTGTAACACATTGATGTAGGTTTGTAATAGCAATCAACATTTTATGTGAACGTATATAGATAAAGAGTAATAAAACGAATTCTAGACAATAGAAATAAGAAGAAGAAGGGAGAAAAGTTAAAAAAAACGTACCTCTTCTTTGGTTTTGCCGCAGTTGCCATTTTTCTTTTTGCAATAACATCGGGAGAGGTCACTAGACATTTCTGCAAAAAAAAAAAGTCATGAATTGTTTCCCGTTGACCGCATATTGAGGTGTTCCAAGTTAGCCGACTGTTCCGGGATTGGCGACTTTCCCTTATATTTTCCACATAAACTGGACGAACGAGGGCTGACGTTCCGTATTGTAGGTGAGGGAATATTTTGGTTATTTTGAACAATTGCCATTTTGATGTAACTAAATGGTCTTTTCATTTTTTAAATGGCCTACAACCAACCTTGGCATTTATTAGAATGAAACATAAAAGTTTCATTTAAAATCATCAAAATCTTGTTGTAGGAACCTACATCACAACTGTATAGCATAAACGCCGGATGACAGTAAGGCCGGGATTACATGGACCCAGTGCACAATGGTCATTTTCCTCATTTTGAGCAGAATGTATGTGCGTGTGTGTGTGTGTGTATGTGCATATGTGACTGTGTGTGTGTGTGTGTGTGTGTGTATGTGTGTGTGTGTGGGTGTGTGTGTGTGTGTGTGTGTGTGTGTGTGTGTGTGTGTGTGTGTGTGTTTTCAGGTACATACAATACTTTTTTCACAGGGCACTCAAATACATTGTTGGAGATTAACATCCCTTTTACTGATTATGAAACAATTTAATTTGTTTGCAAACTAAGTTGTTTTTTTGCAGGCTAATGTATTAGGTTTAAAGGCAGAATAGGGTCACACTAAAAGACCCAATGTGCTGCACATGCGGGCTACTCGTAATGCACGGTTTAGCACAGTCTAGCTAACAGTCTAAACTTGGCAAAAAAGTGATTGCGACAATTGTTGCACGCTCAGAAAAGCGTTAAGCCACAATCCATTATATTTGAACTTTATATGCTGGAAAGGGTAATTACGTCTTTTGTTCACATCATTAATTTGTTCGATCGGTGGTACTTTGGATAGGCATCCCGTGGCAGCCTGTCAAACAAGGTCACCCCTAAAATCGACCTGACAAAAACCAATGCCCCGTATTTTAAAATCTGCAAACAATCAGAATGTGCACTTACCAAACACTTCTGACTTCCATTGAAAAGGCTATTCCATTTCCTGTTCAGAGCATTTGTTTCATGCACCTTACGTCTGTAGTCTTTATGTAGCCTTTTGTCAAAGGCGGTAGGTGTCAACCGTTTTAGAGGCCCAAAAAGGCACGTTTTGCTGCCATTTTGGAGGGGTCTTCCCCTGAAAGAGCCATATCTGCTTAAGTTCTCAATGAATTAATTTAAACATTTCCGAAGTTATGACCAATAGGCTGACCAGAATGTGTGTGGATTTTTGTGAACGTGTACATACTAAGCGAGTCGTATTACGTAACTTTTCCAAAAGACCTAAACAAATATTCTGATTAATTCAGGGTTTAAGGACAACAAATCGTGACTTTGCATGCTGAGCAAAAAATGGTTCAAGCAAATGGTGCCAAAGTTTCAGGCAGATCTGAGTGCTGGTTTACATTTGCTGGAGATAGGAGCACGCAAGATAAATTATTTATCACCGTCAATGGTACCGTATACAGCCGCCGGAGAGACTAGTGACGTTGCGGGGAAGACGGGACCGACAACGGCGACTGAACCAAGACAGGTGTGTTGTCGTTCGGCGTCATCGCGCGCACCGACACTAGTAGCGCCAGTGGCCTGAAGAAGCAAACTCCTTGACGCCCGAACGAAGGGTTTTGATACGACGTGTAGAGACGAAGCCCCTCGGGGCATGTTTTGGGTGGTGGGGAACACTCATTT
>NC_090252.1:47236008-47238508 GCF_037325665.1 Littorina saxatilis
AAATCATAGTCTGTATCTAGTGTTTTCACTGATCCGTGTAGGGTCAGTAGATGATGAGTAATGTTTAATGCCCTCACGGTAAAACCATTAGTGGCATGTTCCCGGGTTTGACCCCGGTTAATACACCGCCTTTGTATGGCTGTGTATAGCTTTTGCTCTGTCTGTCTATTTGTCTGTCTGTCTGTCTGTCTGGCTGTCTTATTTATCTGGTACTTATGGGTCGATTGCGCTGAAATTTGGTGTGTAGCTTGGAAGTGGCGTACATACGGTGCATAGATTTATTGCTGTTGTAAAAGAGGATCGAGATATGAGCTTTACACAGCCAGCAAATAAATGAATCTGACGACTAAGCGGTGACATGGTGTTGACGAGAGAGAGAGAGAGAGAGAGAGAGAGAGAGAGAGAGAGAGAGAGAGAGAGAGAGAGAGAGAGAGAGAGAGAGAGAGAGAGAGAGAGAGAGAGAGAGAACGAACGAACGAACGAATGAACGCACTTTATTACTCAAGGATGGAGATTTTAGGCTGACGCCTAGTCTTACAATCTGTCCCTTCTAAAACTAAACATGTATTAAGATGGATACAATGACGATCGTAAACCGACACGAGGGAAAAAAAAACCCACCATATATAAATTTAAAAAAAAAGAAAAAAAAGTTATACATGTACATGTACAGATTATTCATGCATTATCGCAACTACTACATGATCTTCACGAATATCAAATGAATAAAAACACATTTAAACTGACATATCAAAATAATGCAAAGGGATGCAAACAAACAAAATTAATCTGCACCACTCACTCATACATTTACACCACGTCAAGCATACCTGTATACGCATGCACACACACACACACACACACACACACACACACGCACATACATACACACCCGCACACAATCCAACTCAATCACGCATACACACACACACACACACACATCCAAACAATCCATAACACGCAAACTCATCCTTCTCATCCGCATCATCGTCATCAGCTACATCATCATCATCATCATCATCATCATCGCCATTTGGCAAAAACAGAATATACATGGGTTCAGATGGGGATGCATTTTACTTCGGGCGATTATATAAAGTAGCAACAGCTTTTAGAATGTTCCTGAGCGTCACAACAAATATTTGCGAAGCTGCGATTTAAAGTGTTTGATAGTGCTTGATCCCTTTATCTCACATGGCAGAGAATTCCTGAGAGAGAGAGAGAGAGAGAGAGAGAGAGAGAGAGAGAGAGAGAGAGAGAGAGAGAGAGAGAGAGAGAGAGAGGGAGGGAGAGAGAGAGAGAGAGAGAGAGAGAGAGAGAGAGAGAGAGAGAGAGAGAGAGAGAGAGAGAGAGAGAGAGAGAGAGAGAGAGAGAGAGAGAGAGAGAGAGAGAGAGAGAGAGAGAGAGAGAGAGAGAGACGCCGCTCGGCAGCATTTATTACACTGCCTGTATGTATAATAAAGCGGCGTTTCACTCTGGGTTTTTTCGCCGCCGTAGCGCTACCCATAATTATAGACGAGGAACCAAATTGGAAAAAAGACGCTTAGTTAAGGAGTTTAATGCACAGTCGGTACTCCCAGGCAAATTTGATTCCATTTGACAGACAAATGCATATACTCTCTGAAACAACCTTTCTAGGTACTCAAAAGTGGCAGCAGCTATACGCAATTTTAAGGCAAAGTAGCCACATTATTTTGAAAAATGCAATTCAGAGAAAAACCACTTTGTTGCAAAAAACGGCAATATTAGCTCAACCGCAGGCAGCGCTAGCAGAGTAAATATTTCTGAGTGAACTATCAAGTAATTGAAAGGTGTTAAACAGCAAGTGAAAAGATTGTTTGCGTGCAACACATAGGAGCACCAGGAGGCCTTGCATTTCAGAAATTGTGTTATGTGACGTCTTTTTCACTTTTCTGGATAATGTCAAATCTCATTTAAGATATTTTGTTAGCCAAAATCTGCTCAAACACATACCAGAGGGAAGTGCATTCATTGGGCTTTTAGTTGCAAGTACCTCTGATGAGATAGCTCATAAACACTAAATGTGAGAGTTCAGTTCCGAAGTACACCCCCTAATTTAGTAAGTCAAAGTTATGTCATGAAAGCCTTTTGAGAGGCACTATTACAGGTAAGGGTGGAGTGTAATGGACCTAACATGTACGTTAATACATTGAAAAATGCTTGCTCTAAGCGTAGGAGCAAAATATATAAAGATACCTGTGAAGAAATGTATGCGCGAGACGATAACTGTGTAATGAGTCTCATTCAGTGAAATAACGAATTTAATTGCGTATCCTTACATTTTCAGGCAGTGCTGGTTTTCAGAAGTGTTGCTTTTGAACCTCCAAAATGCCCGTCAATATAAAGTAAGAAGATAGAATGTATCTGTGATTGACAATGTGCGCAAATATTTATTGAACATTCACTGACAAATCGGGTGCATACCGTTTTGGGCGGTTTTACGCTTCACTGAAGAAAAACACAGAATTTAGTGTGTTAT
>NC_090252.1:47243508-47310175 GCF_037325665.1 Littorina saxatilis
CTCGCTGTCACCTCAAAAGGTCCTTGCCACTGAAGTTGTAGCTTGTTGTGTTTGACAGGTAGAAGTAGCAACACCCGTTCTCCAATCTTGAAGCTGCGCGGCCGTGCCTTGCGGTCGAATCCTCGCGCGTAACGCTGTGCTGCTCTTCCCAGGTTCTCTTGAGCCAGTTTGCAGGTCTCTTCAATCCTGTTCCTGAGTTCTACAATGTAGGTCGCTGTCGTCTGCACCTCATCGTCAGCTTCTTCGTCCGTCCAAGCCTGACGCAGAATAGCCATGGGACCGCGTACCTGTCTGAAGTACAACAGCTCGAATGGGGAAAAACCCAAGCTCTCCTGAGGAACCTCGCGGTATGCAAAAAGCAGTGCTGGGATGTACCTGTCCCACGTGCGTGGTTTCTCCTGAGCCAGTTTCCTCAGCATGGTTTTCAGGGTACCATTGAACCTTTCCACCAGTCCGTTGCACTGAGCGTGGTAAGGAGTGGTGAAGTGCTGCTCCAGTGATAGCAGTCGTGCTGCCTCCGCCATCACTCCTCCCGTGAACTGCGTGCCTGTGTCGGTGAGTACTTCTGATGGAATTCCCAGCCGGGACCACATGGTAACCAGTGCCTCAGCTACTCGCGTAGCTTCGATCGATTTCAGAGGGATCGCCTCTGGGTATCGAGTGGCGTAGTCCACCATGGTCAAAATGTATCTATTTCCGTCCTCAGACGCAGGCAAGATGGGCCCGATGATGTCAACTGCCACCCGACGAAAGGGTTCGTCGATGAGCGGCATCTTCTCTAAGGGGACCTTCCTCACCCTTCTTTTGGCAACCACCTTCTGGCACTTCGCATGACGCACAGAAACGTCGGACATCCGTGCAGATGCCTGGCCAATAGAAGTGGCGCCACACACGGTCCGTGGTCTTCTTGGTGCCAGGATGACCTCCCAGAATCGAGTCGTGTGCCGTTGCCATGACACCCTCGCGAAACTCGCGAGGCACGACAACCTGTTTGAAAGCTCCTTCTTTGTTGCTAAACTCACGGTAGAGCAACTTCCTCTCCCTGAGGAACTTTGACCTCCCATGCTTCCCGCTCAGCTTCACCTTCCCCGACTTCGCGTGCTCCCGAGGAGTAGCTAATGTCGGGTCAGAATCCTGAGCCTTCGCGAGAAGCGCGGGGGTCACGTTCCCCAGGGCAGCTCGTGCAGCAGGTAGGGGTTTGAGAGGTTTGTCCTCTCGCTCCGCCTGTGCCCGCGTGAGCACTGAAATGACGTCGGGAGACCGATAAACGGGAACCTCCCTGGTGACGCCGTCCACAAACTGGACACGGTTCCCAATGAGCAGGTCGCATGGAGGATCGTCCATGACGACGGCCACAATGGTCCCCGTGAACAACGGTGTTACGACCTTGATCACCGCCGTGTTCAGGTCGTAAGCGTGAGATGCCTCGGCCATTCTCACCCTGATGCTGTCTCCTGTGTAGGCCATAGCTGGAACTAGACTCGCCCGGACCACTATCATGTCTGCCCCGGTGTCCCGCAGACCTTCGCCCTTCACTCCGTTGACGTAGACGTTGCAGTGGGGCTGGAAGTGTTTCCTGGAGCACGGAACACAGAGTTGTGGAATTGTGCATGAGCTCGTGACGTCCCTGAACTCCTCACTGCCCACAAAATGTACGCCCTTCTGGTCAGCCTGTCGCTTATGGCAGTCCTTCTTCACGTGGCCCCGCTTGTTACAGTAGAAACACTGGATGTCAGTTCTGGAACTTGATCCCTTGTGTCCCTGATCGTCCTTCCCGTCCTTGGGTCCTGAAGAACCTGAATTTCCTGATTTTCCCGGCCGTGAGCCTGACGATTTGCCGGAGATCGCCTGGGCGTCCTCGTGTACCCTGATCCAGTCGGCTGCCTCCTGAGTAGTCTTTGGCTGGTGCTCCTGCACGAAGGTCACCACCTCAGGTCGCAGGCTGGACATCAGTTGTTCCATGACAATGAGGTCGGCAAGGTCGTCGACGGTCCAGTTCTTCTCGGCCATCTCCACCCAGCGCCGCAGGTAAAGATTTAGACGTGCCACAAACTGATGACTCAGCTCGCCGCTCAGTCTCTTGCTGTTCCGCAGACGTCGTCGGTAGGCTTCAGCAGTCAGGTTGAAGCGCTGGAGTAACGCCTTCTTTAGTGCCTGATAGTCCCTCGCCTCGTCGTCATCCAAAGCGTTGTAGAGCTGCAATGCGCGTCCCTTTAAGCAAGTGCTGAGGCGGCTAGCCCACGTGGCCTCTTCCCACTTCTGGTCAGATGCAATACGCTCAAACCGGCGTAGAAAGTCGTCGAGCTCGTCTTTGTCATCGTCGAACGTCGGCAGTCTCGTACGGTCAGCAACAAACGTCGGCGCGCTAGCCTGAGTAAGCGTACCCTTCTCGGCCTGTAGCCTAGCTAGTTCTAGCTGGTGATCGCGTTCGGCCTGTTTGTCCTGTCTGTCACGTTCGGCCTGTCGTTCCTGTCTCTCAAGTTTGTCTTTCTTTTTCTGTCTGTCACGTTCGGCCTGTCGTTCCCTTTCTTGTCTGTCAAGTTCGTCTTTCTTTTCTTGTCTGTCACGTTCATCTTTCTCTTTCCGTTCTTGTCTGTCACGTTCGTCTTGTCGTTCCTGTCTCTCACGTTCGGCCTGTCGTTATTGTCTGTCAAGCTCTTCTTTTCTCGTCTGTCGCTCTATGTCTTCCCTACGTTCCAGCTCCTTGCGTTTAACTAAACTACGCGCTCTAACGCGTGCGTCACGCTCTGTCTGTTCCTCACTGCCAGGAGTCTCGAAAGTTATTCTCCTCGTAGGAGATCCCCCTCACTGTGTTTCATTTCAGGCACTCTCTGCTCCAGGCTGGCTCCAGCTAAAAATAACCGGCAAGAACCACCCTCATCCCCCTATTTACCCTCCCTTTCCTTTCCTCCCCCCATTTCCCTCCTACCCGGCCCCATTCACAGTGGCGCCTGACAGACGACTCTTTCTTTGTCTGCAGCTAGCGTGGCCAGCAGCTGCTGTGTTGATAAGGTTCTGTAGCTCGCGCGCTCTAGAGAGAGCCTAAAAACAGTGAGAACGTTTTCTGCACTGTTCAGAATGCCTGATAAGTGGCCCTCTATATACTCCCGCAAGGAAATAGTCTCCATGCGTAGGGTGTAATACTTGAAAGTAGAACAGTGGTTATACATTGTATACTCTTGAGAATAGAATAACAGGTGACCTTTCTTTTTCCTTTTGGAGGTTTGTCAATGACGCCGAAGATGCTTACTCATGGCGGTGTTTTCCAATGTGTCACTGTGTGTGTGTGTGCGTGCGTGTGTGTGTGTGTGTGTGTGTGTACATGTGTGTGTGTGTGTGTGTGTGCGTTCGAAATATATACAAACAGTAGAGTATATCGTATTTACATACATATTATGCCAAGGACTACTAGTAAAAGTCATTGATGGTGCGCATGTAAAATTTGTTTTGCGTTTATATAATTATAAAATTCAAAATAGTGTAGATATAAAATTCAAAATAGTGTAGATAATGTCAGTAACATATAAGAAAGAAAAAAGATCTTACGGCAATACATGTTCATGAAAATTGTTAGCTGCATTTTAATAAAACAAAAAAGCTTACCTCACGGCCCTCCTATACAAGTCTCACAAACTTGTATATATATATAATATACCACAGGAGAAAAAAAAATAGCTCGCGCGCGCTCACCCAAATCCGCTCGAAGTGCCACATGATATTAGCCCCAGACAACACATAGGCGGATAATACATGTATGTCAATCGTATGAAACAAAACATGCCACAATTTACAAGACAGAAAAAAGGCTAAATGAGAGAATTAAAAAAGGTGTTTGCTCTTCAAGTAAATAATTATACCACACCTTACAGATCTGAAAAACACATGTATGCTACAGTTAAATAAACAGGAAACCCAACATCCGAAAGCACGGCACAATCTATAAGAGGACAGAAGACAACACAGTAAACAAAACATCATAATCAATGTGTCACAATAAAAGAACACAAAATATTGGAAAAAAAGACAAAGGTAATCCCTAAGTACACTGATATATACATGTACAACACTTTACAAAATATATATACAAACAACAGAGTATATACAGTCGTATTTAAAAACATATTATAGGCATGCGTATGGTGCGCATGTGAAATTTGTTTTGCGTTTATATAATTCAAAATAGTGCAATTAATGCCTGTAATATAAAAGAAAGAAAAAACGGTCTTTCAATACATGTTCATGCAAATTGTTAGCTGCATGTGAAGAAAACAAAAAGCCTACCTGACCCTGCAACTGTTGGTCAGTAATCCAATAGCAGCACACAAGTCGATTTGAAAGTTTTTCAACACAGTTTTTCACTCGTATTGTTCTCACAAACTTGTATATATACCACAGGAAAGAAAACTCGTCGATCCGACGACAATTTAACGTTTGTTTCATTATCGCAAACAAAACAGAACAGACAAAACGAAACAAAACAACACAACAACAGTTGGGGTTGTTATTTCTCTGAGATGCTGAAGAAAAAAAAGATGACGTGCATTGTAATGGAATAGAGTGGGTGTAATTTCAAACTAAACGGTTCAAATGTGAGTGTAAACACACTCTTTACGCGGGATCACATTCCCTCACACGCATATGAACACACACACACACACACACACACACACACACACACACACACACACACACACACACACACACACACACACACTATGTACATGCTTAAGAACAAAAAAGAAGGGGGAAAACACAAAACAAAACAAACAAGATGAAATGCACGACAGTCAACAGAGCTGCATATAATAGCGTACTGTAGCGAGTGCCTGTTCCGAGAACCTGCGCGTGGGTTAATTCACACAACTTACCCCACAAAAGTGCTTCAGAAATCATACACAAACACCTTTAACCTAACTTGTTTTCACTCTATCACACAGTTAAGACTAAGTACTTACTGATGGCAAAATAAAAACACAGTCGGTTGGGCTGTTATCAGTATTCAGTGTGATTATAAACTGATATACAACGCGCAAATTCTGTTTCTTTTAACAGGAACAAAGAACAAGAGCTGAGTGCCAGTGATATTAGTATTACCACAAAATCAAACAAAACGAGTCGAATGAATAAACTCCAGTTTGCACCAACACAATGCCTGTATATTCAAGTAACAAAATACACAAGATGAACATAATCCCAGGTGTAAGTCACTGAAACGATCCCTTTTTCACACCAAGAATCACGTATTTTTTTCAAACTGGCGCCATCGCACACAAGCTCCATAGAGCCTTTGTGTGCTAGAGACAGCGCGCGAAAGGGAATCAAGGTCACTGGCCGCGCCGCGGCACGCTATAAGTGAGCCAACGAGCTGTAAGCGAGTTCAGCTGAAAGTGCAAATCTCGCACCAAATAGAACAGTGTGCCCTGTAGCCATGGTTAGTTTAGCAAAGCTTTATCACAAAAGTAAGTCTAACGCAGCTATAGCTAGAACACGCGGTGATGAAACAATGGATACACAAATCCAGCAACCAGAAAATGCAGAAGAAAAATCCAAACGGTGTAGAACAAAACGCGTAGCCTACTTTATCGGCTGCTTTTTGCGGTGAAACAGAGTGTTTCCCACAGCCTTGGTGAGGACAGAAGTCCTCGGACCTTTCCCCCCCAAATTCCAACAAAGTCAAAATATGGAGAAAAATCCAAGTAAAACAAGACGGTAGAAATGTAATCTGTTACAGAATGCGAAACAATGTAGAGAACTCTGAGTAAAACGAATAACAAATCCGCTAACCCCGCTCAGCTCTCTGCAACGGAAAACTCTGAACGTACAACAACAAAGATTCACAAACAAAGGAAAGGGAAGTAATCACAGTTAGCGCATACAATAGCTCACAAATTACAATTTACATTTCCTGCAAGATGTGAATCGCTTAAGGTGTGGTATATGATCAAAACTATACAAAAAAGGGTAGCACCAAGCAGAAAATAAGTCGAGCACTGACGAGATTATCTGCTCTTAGTTATCCTTAATTGGTGGGTCTTTATCAGTTGGAAATTAACTGAGTAAATCCCGGCTTGGCCCCCATGTGTCACGTTTCATTATATCACTTAAGGTGATTATGAAACGGTTAGTTACTACTAACTAACTAACCACACCACGATCCACTCTCGCAGTCATACAATTTAATAGAGACAACAAAAGTATAAGTTTCAGACGCCTGTTTATGTAAAAACTCGCCACCTCCCTCGAGACTTCACTCAAAATATGTTCTTTTACGTTCACAAAACGTAAAAAACCAATGGTCACTGACAAAATGCCAGTTAGAATAGAAAATTATAGTAACACGCTGATCCCGTGTAAAGATAAGAAAAATACGACTGTTCTGCTCCAAAAGTGCTAGTTCATGCAGGTGTCACACACCCCACGTCGTCACTACTCGAGTATAATCACAGATAGCAAAAATAACAACGGTGGTCAACGGGGTGCAAAGACATGGTGCACTTAGCTTTCTTTGGCCACTGGGTGGACGGCCTGTAATTAGTCTTTTTAGCCTCCACAACTGCTCCGTCGAATGAAGTGCTGGTTAGCGTGGTGACGAAGCAGGGAACTGTGGAGGCATCAGGCGCCGCACCCAGTCGCTGGTTAGCTGGTTAGCCGGTTCGCTGGTTAGCTGGTTAGCCGGTTCGCTGGTTAGCCGGTGTGCTGGTTAGCGTGTCCCCGCAGAAGGCAGCCCGAACAGAAGTTAGGAAAACGAAGGCTGCAAACAGAAAGCATCGGTGCACTAAACATGTCAGCTACCCCTCACCCTCCACCTTTAAACATGTCATCTTTACATATCTCATCGAGCACGTGGGCCTGCACAAAATTGACTTTTCACAACAACAAAACAGCCGTTTTCCGTCCTTCTCTCCCT
Organism: Littorina saxatilis; assembly: GCF_037325665.1. Classification (NCBI taxonomy): domain Eukaryota; kingdom Metazoa; phylum Mollusca; class Gastropoda; order Littorinimorpha; family Littorinidae; genus Littorina; species Littorina saxatilis. The sequence continues at coordinate 47,250,416 of NC_090252.1, forward strand.
ATCTGCAAAAAACATATACAGATTAGTATTTTAGCGTCACAGAGAGCAAATTATGCGCTAACCCGGAAAGAACAACAGAGAGTATTTCATTCCACAAACACAGACTCGTCAACAGCGTTAAATAATGATTTATTACCTCAAACAGCCTATGAATGTAGCACTCTCATGGAAGCAAAACCCGCTTCCTCCCTGGAATGGCCTCTGTTCGTCAACAGTGACAACAACATCCAGAAAAACCCTTGCCGAATACTTATGCGAAAACCCTCGCACGGCGAAGGAAGATTGACGACTCGTCCTCAGCAAAACATGTGGCAGTGAGAAGGTGATAACTCGCTGAAGTTCCCCTAGAGTGCCGAATATTCTATTCGGTGAAATCCATCATACTCTAGAAACCGTCGTATTCGATCCTTCTTCTTCTGCCGCTGAGTGTCAAGTGCGCCGTCCTTGTGTCTCTCACAGACCACCTAGACAATAACACGTGACTGACCTTGTCACATATCAAGTTCAGCTATCCACAATTCTGCCTCGCAAAGCAAAATTATCCCCGAAAAAACCGTGCGGCACAAACCATCCGTGGTCGCGCTGTCAGCAAAACTCTGCTGTATAGCCCCGACTCACGCACAGGCGCTTTCAGTCGCAATTGACCAAGAGTGTCACAAACTCTGCCCAAGTCCAGCCATGACTTGTTTTGTAATTCGTGCATGAGCTGGGTTTCGTGCGGTTTTGGCTTAGATGAGTGCCTATACAGTGACTCAGTGTGTGTCCGTGGATATGGACAGCCAATCGCGGGAGGGTATTCACGCACGTGGTGTTGTGTGGTGCGTGAACGAGTCACAGGCTCGAAGGTCACTGCTGTGTAAAACTGTGAAGGAAACGGATGGTTGTTGTGAATGCTCTATCCGGCCGACCGGCGTGTTGATGTTTTATACAACCCCGGAGACAAGTTGTGTTCCAGCTGTCTTGGTGTGGCTTCAAGGGTTCTACGGGTGGTCAGTCCTCGAACGGCAAGGTGTGTTGAAATTCTGTAGTTTTTCTCTCCTTCCGTGCTCAGGCAGGGTCAAAATTTGTTGGTTCGGAAATGTTTGTGTATGAGAGAGTTCTAGTTTTTTTTTTAGTTTCCTTGGTTGGTGTCATTTTATGTGTATGGTGTCTGAGGTAGAAAGGGGAGAGGGGGAATGGGAAACGAGGGAAAGGGGGTGGACAGTTTTTTCATTGTGCAAGAAGTGTGGAGAGCGAGTAGGCTGGTGGAAAGAAGAAAAGAGGTGTCAGCAGTTACTGCGAGTGAACTCATGTGTGGGAAGGATTTATTTTTATGGAGGGTGAATTTAAGGTAGAGAGCGTTAACTCCAGAGAATGAGTCGTGTAATAGTTGCAAGTGCGGAAAATTGGACACGAGGTACGGGAGGTGTAAACGGGAGTTCACTGTCTAGACAGAAGACGGGGGGTTGGTTGTAAATATGTGACGTCATCACGGTTAGAGAAAGAGGGAAGAACGAGGTGCCACTATGTAATATGACTTAAATTCATAAGGGGTGAGGGAAGTGGCGTTGTTTGTGAAGGGGCTGCTTGTGAATGGTTGGGTCAAATAATGGAATAGGAATTGTTTATTATGGGGGCAGCCATGTTGTATTGATTTTGTGAAATGGGAGTTGTAAATACTTTGTACATTTATATTGATGATGGTGTATTTACAATTGTATAAAAGTAAAGACTATAATTAGGTATTTAAGGGAGTGAAAATTGTAAGAATTATTATATAATTGGTTATGTTGGGACTCTGGTATTTTGATTATGATGTTGTGGTTAAAGTTAAATAGTAACTTTGATGAGATGGCCAGGGTGGTTAATTAAGGCCATGTGAGGGCCAAATCGCTATTTTCCATATATATTGATCAGCACTGTTTGTGTCGCTTTTGTTATAATACTGATGGTCTCTGAATTAAAAAACGTTAATGTGTTTGTTTATTTTGTATGTCGTTGCTATAGAAACAGGAAAGTAAACAGCAGCCATATTGGATTTTAGGAACCGTTTTTTCCATATCCAAATGCTCGATTTCTGTCCAATATTTTGCATAAATATAGATTTAGATCATATCTACAGATTTACCATTTATTTTTTCTGTGAGTATTACAGTTATTTAAAAAAAATTTTTTTTATCATAATGTTGAAATTTTGCGTAAAATTTAATATTAAAAAAATCGTAAAGCCAACATTTCTTTTCCGATTCATTATTCAAATGGTAACTCTGTAGATAGTATGTAAAAGTACAAGTATGCAGAATTTCACAGAAATCTAACCAGTAGATTTGAAATCATGTTGTTCCCAAATGTCAAAACATGCAAACTGAGGAAAAGGCAAAAACGCACACAATTTGTTTTGAAACCATTGATAGTTGTAATTAAACCCAAAATACATACATGTATCACCAAATTCCACACTGAGGAATGTTTTTCACACCTTAGAGACACCGTTTAAAAGTTAGGGAAGACATAAAACATAAGTTATTTCAAACATGTGCAGTACACCTGGAAAATTGTTTGTTCCGAGTTACAAACAATGCATACACACACTCCCAATCACAGCATGCACACCAAAAAAAGCTCGCTCACTCGCTCACATTCACACACACACACAAGCTAGCTCCAAATTACGAAACGTACCCAAGTCATCAATTGCACGCGTACAATAACCACAATAACCACAATATATATATGAGAATAATGTTAACCACAATAACAATGACAAGTCGCCTAAAGCGATATAAAAACATTTAGTCAATCGGTATGAAACTTAAATATCAACACCACAAACCAGTCATCACCAAGACTACGAGATACATTTAGATAGTCTCGGCTAACAATACCGAGACGGATCACGCTCGTCTCCGCAAAGCATGAGACCATATATGTTACTAAACCTATTTTCTGTAATTATGAGCACATTGTTAGAGTGAACATGACATTTCTATATATTTTTGAATTCAGGAAAAAATGAGGAATGCAATGCAGTCAAGGTTTAATTTGTTACTAAAAATTAGATTTTAATGACAACTTTAACAAGCAAACTCATTAATTTATTTTTAAGATTTTGAGCTGAAATGCAATACCATAGTCCGGACTTCGTCGAAGATTGCTTTACCAAAATTGCAATCAATTTGGTTGAAAAATTAGGGTGATACAGCGCTGCCTCAACTGCCTAAAAAAATCCGGATATGACGTCATCAAAGACATCTTTCCAAAAAATGGAAAAAAACATCTGGGGATATCACACTCAGGAACTCTCATGTTAAGTTTTGTCAAGATTGGTCCAGTAGTTTCCTCGGAATCACTTTATACACACACACATACACCAATGACCCTCATCTCGATTCCCCGTCTAAGTTAAAACATTTAGTCAAAACTTAGAACATGCCTGCAGCATATGCAGGGCCACCTTCCAGCTGAACAAGTTCTTCCAGTCTCTCTGACTTGGCTGCCCGCACTTTGTCTCTCCTTTTACTTTGCTTGTCTCTCACAGCCTTCAGACTGTTCCGCACCCTCTTGTGCATCCTGGCTGCTCCAAGCCTCTTCATGTGATGTCCAGTCTAGAATCCGAAGAACTGGGCAGAGTCGGCAGCAGCAGCAGGTCCAAAGTTGAACTCTCTAAGAGCTGTACCAAGTCGTTTACTCACATGGTTCGCACACTCTTCCTTGTCAATGTGAATATCCTCACCATAGGGCTTGATGTCGTTGAGCTATGTAAAAGTCTTGGAGTCACCGTCCGACAGTAGTGTTGTGTAGCGAAGCTTGTTGGTGTTCACCGATCGACGCCATATGACACGGGCTGCTTCCACCTCCATCATCCCTGATGAGCCTGCAAACAAGAACAAAATAAGAAATGTAATTTGCAAACAGAGTATTTTTTAAGTGTGTGTGTGTGTGTACGTGTGCGCGCATGTGTTATTCACAGTCATTGTCCAGCTAATACTTCAATTATAATTAATGCGGAAAAAAAATGAAATAAACATGGAATTACCAAATTACTGAATATTAAATTTCTAGCAGCAGGTATAGGTGCACTGAACATTGTTTGATTGTAAACGTTAAGCATAATGCATTAATTGATACCATTTGAACGTTTTTAAATACACTTGTATTGTGCCACACATACATGTACTATTTGCCATCCCCTGACCACTATTCTAGCTCCCTCAGTTCTGGGAAGCCAATTTGAAATAAACTCTATTCAAATATGTCTGTGCAAACAGATATAATTTACCTTTATAGTTCACCTCACACTTGTCCAAGTGGTCCACGAGCCAGGCCGCATACTCCTCTGGCTTTTCCTGAAACAGCTTCTGCCCCGTAGACTCCACACCTGGCAGTAGGTACACTTGACATGGGCATCAACACAGAGTCCAGTAAGTAAGTCCACAACACACCCAACTCCAATGTGCGAAGAGTGTCCACGAGTAAGCCAGGTGCCATCATAGCTCACAATAATGTTCAGGGAGTCGTCGACACCAAGAGTAGTGCCACAGTATCTTGCATGAACTTCTCGAACATATGCAACAGTGTCACTGAACACATGCTTCCGGAATTTCTCCAGTTGTGTGAATAGTTGGCTGGCATGAGTATGACTATGAAAGGTCTTGTGGTGAAGTCCAGCTAAATCCATGTTTTCACAGAAATTTCTGAATGTGGTGGCTCCCAGTCCACAAGCAAGTGAGGAATACACTGCCTGTCTGTTCATGTCGAACACTTTTGTCTTGGCCTTAAATTTTGTCGCAAGATACTGTTCATACACAGGCTCTTCGCACAAAGAACAGTTCACCTGGGCAAATACTGCCAAGCCACTTGTTGGTCTGGAGTCTGTGCAAAGAGACAAGCACTTGTTTTTACACTGTGGACAGCACAGACTTGCAACCATACTGTCTACTTCGGCAAAGTCTACAACACCCGTCTGGGTTTTTACCAGGGTTTCAGTAGCAGCAGATGACTTAGTGTCAACTCCACCGGACACAAACCTCTCATACGATTCTTTTTTGATCTCACTTCTTGTCTTCGTGCCGAGAATGTTTTCAGTCGAACTCGAAGGAATCGACGCGGAAAATGTAGCACTAGCAGACGACCCCAAAACCGGCACTAATTCTGCCACGTCAGCCAGCACAGAAGCTGATTGCGCTGATTTCTTCGCCTTCCATTGATTCTTCACTTGATCTGTCCTCTTTTTCGTAGATTTTGGGGCTCCTCTGGTTGTTGATGGCTTGGTGCGAACCATTTTTGCACATGAGCGTGTACTTTCACTGCTTGTAAACAAGCGCCATTGTTGTACCACGTGACCCCGGTTGAACGAATCAAGATCACATCATACGTCATACTCTCCGTATAAGGAAGTTGGCGTAGATTGACCTACATTGAAAATGTTCCGTTAGAGCCGAAGTAGTCCGGAAAATAACGAAACAACGGTCACATGCAAACAGGGGAGGCTATGTAGCAAGCAACGTCATGCAGTGTTCGCCCTGTCGTCTGCTCAAATTTGCTGATCAAGGTGTTGAAAATCGGCAATAATAAGGCAAGTTCAAGACAAATGAACGCAATCAGGCGAGGGTTGGTGTATTGAATTTATTTTTATTGCACAAAAAAAACATGTATATGCAACATCAACGGCAGAAATTGAAAGAAAAATGACCACAGTTTTCCAAACAGTCAAAATGTCTAAATGCCCAAATCTGCCCAAAAGCTCAAAAATCACCCCCGCACATCCCCTTAAGTAGTTAATTATGGTAATTAATGAGTAATTAAGTAAAGAGGGGACTTTGTAAGTCGATGAAAATTGATAATTATGGGAAGTCTAATGAGGGAGATTTTGTTGTTAGGAGAGTTAATTTATGGACTGTGTGGGTAAGGGGAGATAATTGAAGTATTGTTGGGGGAACAAGTAGTTATACTTGGCTTTGTTCCTACGACAGCGTTCAAGCACAGAAGCGGGGCTGTGGAAGAGTCCAAGCCAGGAGAGACGAACGACATAAGAGACAGCATGAGTTTCCGGGTGCAAGATGCTTCCGACTCTATACCTGGGAGGAAGGCGTGCTAGTTGGTGGGGTTTTTGACCACCGGTGTGTCGCAAAGTGTGAGCTGTGGAGGTGAGGTGGCCCACCGTCAGTGGGTAAAGTGTGGAAGGTGCTGGCATTCTATTGCCACGAGCAGTCTGTGCACAAGAATATATTATGGCATCTGTGTGCCTGAGTTATGCAGCTGTGGCTTCAATAAGCACTGTGACCTATAAGTTAGTTTAAATACATTAAAGACATGGAGATTCTGCAAGTGTTAGAGGAAACCAGGTAGTAATTGACTATTAATTAAATATTAGGTTAGTAATTTAGTACCAGGCCTGGTTAATTACATTTCAACGGGATTAATCTGGAGTGTCTTTATTTTTTCGAGCGACGGTTGATTTTGTGGATCGGCGAGATTTGAAACTGGACTTTGATGTGAAACGTCATGATCACTACACACGAAGAGAAAATTATGTAGTGATATGGTATTTTGTTGTTATGAAGTAAGAAGTTATTGATGAATTAGTGTTCGTACCATTAGACAAATATTGTGTTGAAATAAGTGGAAGAGAATTGCGGGGTTTGTTATTTAAAGTTAAGTTAATTAGTATTACTGGTGGCTGGGCCTACGGGTTTCATGTGTAGCTGCGTTTGGCGTTGATCTTATGCATCAAGGTTGAAGGCAGTGTAGCAGTAAACGTCGGTAGTCCCTATCGCGAGGTATTAGTGTAAACATAAGTTAGAAATAAAAGTTAGTTAATAAATAACGGGGTTAATTGATTAATGTAGGTGAAGATAAGCGGATTTTGAGTTGAGATAAATTTGTAAAGAGACATCTTGATTTTTCGGGATTAGGGGATTAAGGTGGTAAATGGTAATATTTAGGGGTATCTACAGTTTTATTAGTATTAAGTTATAAATTCTCATAGCCATTTTGTTTCGTTAAAACTTTAAGATAATTCTTCCTACTTCATCTATCTTTGATTTTGAGTGATTGTGATTGGGTGTGAATGTGAATGCGGTGATGTCGTGTGTGTAAATAATAAACTTTGGTTTGAATGTTGCTTGGGTGTGGAGTCAGTGATTAGAGTAAGAGTGGTTGATTGTGTCTGAGTGTTTTGTACGATAAAAGGTATTCCTATACCTCTCCCAAAACTTAGGGGAGTTACAATGGTGGCAGCGGTGGGATAGGAGTTTCATTTCGGGGATTAGGAAGGGTTTAGATAGCATCGGGAAGTAAGGGCCGTGACTCGTGTGAATCAGTTGTGAAAGGGTATGAATGAGGACTAGCGTGGGCGGTTGGCGGGCGACTTAAAGGCTTTAAGCCTGGGTGGCTATTTTGACCCGGTAGAGGAAGGAGAGAGAACGAGTGAGTTTGAGCACACCTGGGGTCCGAACTGATCACTTGGATCTCACTCTACCTAGGTTGTCAGCTGGCTGTTTGGGTAAGTTCTATTGTGGTTGTTGCTTTGTATTATTCTGTCCGCGGTTGTTGTGGACGATCATTTTTGGAGTTTGGAGTTGGGTCAAGGTGAGGTTGGTTTGTCAACGAGATGTCGAATTTAGATCGGGATGAGCGTCAGTTGAGGCGGGCAGCTAGGATGGAGGGGAAGGTTCCAGCGACGTCTGCGGCTGCATCCCTGGTGGTGACCCCTCCTCGGTTTACTGTACCAAGTGGCGGTGCGACGTTGTTGGCTACGGGTGGTACGCCGGGTGCGGTTTCTACGCCGAGGATGGAGAGGTCTTTGGTGACGCCAGGATTGTTGGGGCCGAGGTCTGTTGGGGCGCAGCGTTTGGCGATGGGGTACGGTGAGGGCCAAGCTGTAAGGGGAGTGTCGCCGATCATGGTCCAGGGTTCTAGTGGGTTTGACGACGAGTCGGTGGACATGGAGTTGGCACGGTTCCGTCGTCAGGGCGAAAGCTTGGGTTTGCAAGGGGCGACGTTGGCCCAGTTTGTAATGGCCCAAGTGCGCAGGGAGGCGGCTATCATCGAGGAGAGAGCGGCGCAGGCGAAGTTGCGGAAGGAAGAGCGGCGACGACGTAAAGAGGAACGAGAACTTCAGGAGAAGAAAGAAGAAGCTCAACGCCAAGCAGAAGCAGCCCAGCGTAGGGAAGAGATAGAGGCCAGACGCCAGGAAGAAGAAGCCCGACGTAAAGAGGAACGAGAACTTCAGGAGAAGAAAGAAGAAGCCCGACGCAAGGAAGAAGAAGCCCGACGTAAAGAGGAACGTGAACTTCAGGAGAAGAAAGAAGAAGCCCGACGTAAAGAGGAACGTGAACTTCAGGAGAAGAAAGAAGAAGCTCGACGCAAGAAAGAAGAAGCTCGACGCAAGGAAGAAGAAGCTCGACGCAAGGATGAGGCGGCCCAAAGGAAAGAGGAACGGGAGTTCCAAGAAAGGAAAGAAGAAGCACGACGCCAAGAGGAAGAAGCCCGGCGCAGAGATGAGGCAGAGCGACGCCAGGAGGAGCGTCGCATACGGGAAGAGGAACTGCAAGCAAGTGAGGCGAGGTGGAAAGAGGAGTTAGCTCTGCGCACAGGGGGGACTGAGAGAGATCCGAGTTTCGACAAATACCGGGTAAAGATGTCCTTCTGTGATGATTCTGTCAACATTGACGACTACCTCCTCCACTTCGAGCGAACAGCGACAACACACAGGTGGAGCAGGGCGACATGGGCAGGTCGATTAGCAGACCAATTGAAGGGTCGCGCAGAGAGAGCATACCTACGGATGACTCCCGAGGATGCCAGCGACTACAATATGCTCAAGGTTGCGCTGTTAGAAGAGTTCCATCATACTCCAGAACACTACCGCCGGGAATTCAGAAACATCACAAAGCAAGGGGACGAGAACTTTGTACAGTTTAGTCGTCGGCTGCAGACCGTGTTGGATCAATGGATCGCGATGTCACAGTGTGCGGGAGACTATGACCGGCTGTATGACCTGATCCTGAGAGAACAGTTGATGTCAAATTTCCGGGGTGAGCTGTTCCAGTACGTCAGCGATAAAAAGCCAGCTACAGCCAAGGAAGCGGCGGTGTTAGCGTTCACTCACTTGGAATCAAAACGGGACGCCAGATTGTTCAACGCAAAACGTAACATCGGGGGCCAAATGGACGATGAGGAAAAGAAAAAGGAGAAGACTACAAGCAACGGGAGTACCAAGACCGGAGTGGGATCGGGGGAACAGGCAGAGCAGTCAGAGGGCCAAGTGAGGCCAGTAGAGGGCAGCAGGAACAAAAAGACGAACTGGAATCGGGAATACAACAATCGAGTGATATGTTATCGGTGCAATAAGGCGGGACACATTGCCAGGGAGTGTACCGCAAACGCCTGCATGACGACCGAGCAAGATGACCAGACGAAATCTTCCGAGCCGTCAGAGCCGTTGTGCAAAGACTGCGAGAAAATTCCATTTCGGCCGATGGGAAGGTGCAAGGTCAACGGGAGAGACGCAATCAGTCTACGTGATTCAGGGGCAGACAAGACCATGGTAAAGGCTGCATTTGTTAGGCCTGAGGATTACACCAGCGGGACAGTGCACGTAGAGTTTGCCGACTTAGACTGCACAAAGACATACCCCTTAGCATGGGTTGACGTAGAATCGCCGTACATCTGTGAGAGGATTCTTGCCATCGTGAACGACAACATCAGGCCTGACATTTTCCTGGGAAACCTGGCCCAGCTTACGAGCGGAGACTGGGTGGAAGTATCGATGTATCCCAGACGGGCGTTGTGTGCGGCAGTGACAACCAGAGCACAGGCTGAAGCAGGTGCACGGCCGGTGAAACCGGTGGTGGTGGTGCAGATTGAAGGGCTGCAAGTGACTCCGGATCAGCTGAAAGTCTTGCAACAAGAAGATGAAACACTCGTGCGCGCAAAACGACTGGCCAAGGAAGGGAAACCGATACAAGCAGGAAAGGGCATGGTGGAGTTCAAGATGTCTCGTGGAATACTCAAGAGGGTTTATCGGGAGAAGAAATTGGAGTGTTCACAAATATGCGTTCCCAGATCCTTGAGGAAAGGACTACTCAAGTTCGCCCACGACACACCCATGGCAGGACATCTGGGAACCAAGAAGACCCGCGAACGTCTATGGGCAGATTTTTATTGGCCAGGCCTGTGCGAAGACGTGCGACGATACTGTCAGTCCTGCGACCGATGCCAAAAAGTCACGCCGAAGGGACGAGTTGCCAAAGTGCCGCTTGGGCAAATGCCTCTGCCCAATGTTCCATTTGAGAAGGTGGCGGTGGATTTGGTGGGGCCGATCAAGCCAGCAGCTGACAGTGGGGCGAGATTCATCCTGGTGATGGTGGACTATGCGACGCGCTACCCCGAGGCTGTGGCACTTAAGTCCATCGAGGCAGAGAAGGTGGCTGAAGCGCTGTGGACTATGTGGACGAGGTTGGGGATACCCAAGGAGGTCCTGTCGGACCAGGGTGGACAGTTCACCGGGGCCGTCATGCGAGAAGTTCACCGGTTGCTCGCCGTCAAGGGACGAACCACTACGCCGTACCATGCGCAATGCAACGGCTTGGTTGAAAGGTTTAATGGCACATTGAAAGCCATGATCAAGAAATTGTGTGTGGAGGACCCCAAGACATGGGATCGGTTTATCCCAGGTGTCTTGTTCGCATACAGGGAGGTTCCGCAGGAAAGTACTGGGTTCTCCCCATTCGAGTTGCTGTACGGCCGTACGGTGAGGGGACCCATGGCCATCTTGAGGGATCTTTGGACAAAAGAAGGAGAAGACGGGAAGGAAGCGCAGACCGCGTCCGAGTACGTGTTGAACCTCCGGGACCGAATAGAGGAAACATGCAAAATTGCTAGGGAACATCTGTGTGAGGAAGCAGTGCGCCAGAAGAAGCACTACGACCGCGGGGCCAAACGCCGAACCTTCGAGGCTGGAGATCGCGCTCTTCTACTCCTGCCTCTCAAGAAAAACAAGTTGGAGATGGCTTGGCGAGGACCCTACGTCGTGGAGGAAAGAGTGGGCGAGTGTGACTACCGCATCAGGATAGGGCCCAAGCAGAAATTGTTCCACGCCAACATGCTGAAGAAGTATGTGGAGCGGCCTGCAGCGATAGCAACGGTGTGTGTGGTGGATGAAGGGGAGGAGTGGGAAACAGTGCAGTCATCTCACGAAGACATTCCGTTGATACCACTGACGTCAGAGGAAACGATCGAGGATGTGCACTTGGATCCAGAGACGCCAGAACTGCATTTAGGGATCAAGGAAATCCTCAAGGACAACAAGGATGTCATCACTGATCTGCCACGGAGGACTTCGCTGGCAGAGTGTAGCATGCGGTTGGCGCATGACGAACCAGTTAGGGTCCGTCAGTTCCCCTTGCCATTCACGACGCGGGACATTATCGCCAAAGAAGTCGACGCGATGTTGAAGATGGGGGTCATTGAACCGTCGGTGTCCCCATACAGCTCTCCAATCGTGATCGTGGAGAAGAAAGACGGAAAAAAGAGGTTCTGCTCCGACTACCGCCGTTTGAACAAGATAGTGGAGTTTGACGCCGAACCTATGCCCAACATGGAGGCCATGTTCGCCAAGCTCAGCAAGGCGAAATATCTATCCAAGATAGATCTGGCAAAAGGATACTGGCAGATCCCTATGGCGGCAGAAGACAAGCCCAAGACCGCATTCACAACACCGCAGGGGTGTTACCAGTGGACGGTGATGCCGTTTGGGTTGAAGACGTCAGGAGCCATCTTTTCAAGGATGATGAGGAGCCCTCTCGACATGATCGAGATCGACAATTTCATTGACGACATATTAGTGGCAACTGAAACCGTGGAGCGTCATTTGGAGTGTCTCAGAGCTTTATTCCAGCGGCTGCAGGAAGCATCGTTGTCAGCTCGACCATCCAAGTGTTACTTGGGGTTTAAACGCCTGGAGTACCTGGGACACATGGTGGGAAATGGAGTGATTCAACCCGAGGAAGGGAAGATGGACAAGATAGCGAAGATGCCCAGGCCAACAACAAAGCGGCAGATCCGATCCTTCCTAGGACTAGCCGGATTCTACCGTCGATTTGTGCCGGGTTTTGCTGACATTGCACTCCCGCTGACAGACGCAACCAAGAAGTCACAGCCCAACAAGGTCAGATGGACGAAGCCTATGCAGGTGGCCCTTGATACGCTGAAAGTGAAGTTATCCACAGAGCCGGTGTGCAAGCTGCCGGATTTCTCCGTGCCTTTCACTCTTCGCACAGATGCATCCGGTGTTGGGTTGGGGGCGATGCTACTCCAAGACCAGGGGGACGGGATGCAGATGGTGGCCTGTGCGAGCAAAAAGTTGCTGCCAGCGGAGCGTAACTACAGTACCATCGAGCGCGAGTGCTTGGCGGTGGTGTGGGGGGTGCGGAAGTTTGGCCCGTACCTCTACGGAAAACCTTTCTGCATTCAGTCCGTGTCACGATCGGGTGACGGAGACCAAGAAAGTGTCACTCGGTGGAGTGCCTGTTCTTGGTCGATTATGATAGAAAGCGCCTGTACGTGATATTGGGCTACAGCAGAGTTTGCTGACAGTGCTCAACTAGCACGGATGTTTTGTAGTGCACGAGTTTCACAGTGGGGGTTTCTGCTGTCATAGGGCTGACGGTTTTTCGCTGACAGCGCGCACGGGATTTTCAGGGATTGAGTTTCTCGTGTCTTTTTTCTGCTTGGGAGGCAGAATTGTGTATAGCTGGACTGGTTTTTGTGACAAGGTCAGTCACGTGTTATTGGCTAGGTTGTCTGGGAGAGACACAAGGGCGGCGCACTTGACACCCAGCGGCAGAAGGGGAAGGATCTAATACACAGTTTCTAGAGTATGATGGTTTTTCACCGAATATTGTATTCGGCACTCTAGGGGAGCTTCCACCGGTTATTTCCTTCACACTGCCACATATTTTGCTGAGGACAAGTCGTCAACATTCCTTCGTCGGCGATGGCTTTCGCATAAGGATTCGACAAGGGGTTCTGGAGGTTTTCGGTCACTGTTGACGAACAGAGGCTGTTCCAGGGAGGAAGCGGATTTTGCTTCCATGAGAGTACAATCATAGGCTTTTGAGGTAATAAATCATTATTTAACGCTGTTGATGAGTCTGTGTTGTGGAATGAAATACTCTCTGTTGTTCTTTCCAGGTTAGCGCATAATTTACTCTCTGTGACGCTAAAATACTAATCTGTATATGGTTTTTGCAGATAGGGAGAGAAGGACGGAAAATGACTGTTTTGTTGTTGTAAAAAGTCCGTTTTGTGCAGGCCCACGTGCTCGATGAGGTATTTAAAGATGACACGTTTTAAGGTGGTGGGTGAGGGGTGGCAGACATGTTTAGTGCACCGATGCTTTCTGTTTGCAGCCTTCGTTTCGTTTCGGTTTCCTGTAACCGCTGCACGGCTGCCTTTGGCGGGACACTGCTAGCTGCAGACGTTGGAGCTGGGACCTGAGGAAGCTACGCTAACCGGCTAACCAGCAGACCGGCTAACCAGCGAACCGGCTAACCAGCAAACCGGCTAACCAGCAACCCGGCTAACCAGCATACCGGCTAACCAGCATACAGAAAGAAAGCTAAGTGCACCGTGTCTTACGCACCCCGTTGACCACCGTTGTCTTTTCTTATCTGTGATTTCATTGGAGTAGTGACAACGTGGGGTGTGTGACCCCTGCATGAACTAGAGCTTTTTGAACAGAACATTCTCATTTGACTGTATTTACACGGGATCAGCGTGTTACTATAATTTTCTATATACTACTGGCATTTTGTCAGTGATCACGGGTTTTTTACGTGTTGAGAACGTAAAAGGAACATATTTTGAGTGAAGGCTCGAGGGAGGTGGCGAGTTTATACATAAACAGGCGTCTGAAACTTATACTTTTGTTGACTCTATTTAATTGTATGACTGCGAGAGTGGATCGTGGTGTGGTTAGTTAATTAGTAGTAATTAACCGGTTCATAATCACCTTAAGTGATATATTGAAACGTGACACATGGGGGCCAAGCCGGGATTTACTCAGTTAATTTCCAACTGATAAAGACCCACCAATTAAGGATAACTAAGAGCAGATAATCTCGTCAGTGCTCGACTTATTTTCTGCTTGGTGCTACCCTTTTTTGTATAGTTTTGATCATATACCACACCTTAAGCGATTCACATCTTGCAGGAAATGTAAATTGTAATTTGTAAGCTATTGTATGCGCTAACTGTGATTACCTCCCTTTCCTTTGTTTGTGAATCTTTGTTGTTGTACGTTCAGAGTTTTCCGTTGCAGAGAGCTGAGCGGGGTTAGCGGATTTGTTATTCGTTTTACTCAGTTTTCTCTACATTGTTGTTTCGCATTCTGTAACAGGTTACATTTCTACCGTCTTGTTTTACTTGGATTTTTCTCCATATTTTGACTTTGTTGGAATTTTGGGGGGGAAGGGTCCGAGGACTTCTGTCCTAACCAAGGCTGTGGGAGACACTCTGTTTCACCGCAAAAAGCAGCCGATAAAGTAGGCCACGGCTGTGGGAAACACTTTGTTTCACCGCAAAAAGCAGCCATAAAGTAGGCTACGCGTTTTGTTCTACACCGTTTGGATTTTTCTTCTGCATTTTCCGGTTGCTGGATTTTTGTATCCATTTCATCACCGCGTATTCTAGCTATAGCTGCGTTAGACTTACTTTTGTGATAAAGCTTTGCTAAACTAACCATGGCTACAGGGGGATCTCCTACGAAGAGATTAACTTTTGAGACTCCTGGTAGCGAGGAACAGACAGAGCGAGACGCACGCGTTAGAGCGCGTAGTTTGCTTAAGCGCAAGGAGTTAGAACGTAAGGAGGACATAGAGCGACAGACGAGAAAAGAAGAACGAGACAGACAAGAAAGGGAGCGACAGGCCGAACGACAGGCCGAACGACAGGCCGAACTTGACAGACAAGAAAAGAAAGACGAGCTTGAGAGACAGGAACGACAGGCCGAACGACAGGCCGAACTTGACCGACAGGATAAGAAAGACGAGCTTGAGAGACAGGAACGACAGGCCGAACGACAGGCCGAACTTGACAGACAAGAAAGGGAACGACAGGCAGAACGTGACAGACAGGACAAACAGGCCGAACGCGATCACCAGCTAGAGCTAGCTAGACTACAGGCCGAGAAGGGTACGCTTACTCAGGCTAGCGCGCCGACGTTTGTTGCCGACCGTACGAGACTGCCGACGTTCGACGACGACAAGGACGAGCTCGACGACGTTTTACGCCGGTTTGAGCGCATTGCATCTGACCAGAAGTGGGAAGAGGCCACGTGGGCTAGCCGCCTTAGCACCTGTTTAAAAGGACGCGCATTGCAGCTCTACAACGCTTTGGAGGACGACGAGGCGAGAGACTATCAGGCACTAAAGAAGGCGTTACTCCAGCGCTTCAACCTGACTGCGGAAGCCTACAGACGACGTCTGCGTAACAGCAAGAGACTGAGCGGCGAGCTGAGCCATCAGTTTGTGGCACGCCTTAATCTCTACCTGCGGCGCTGGGTAGAGATGGCCGAAAAGGACTGGACCGTCAACGACCTTGCCGACCTCATTGTCATGGAACAACTGATGTCCAGCCTGCGACCTGAGGTGGTGACCTTCGTGCAGGAGCACCAGCCAAAGACTACTCAGGAGGCAGCCGACTGGATCAGAGTACACGAGGACGCCCAGGCGATCTCCGGCAAATCTTCAGGCTCACGGCCGGGAAAATCGGGAAATTCAGGTTCTTCAGGACCCAAGGACGGGAAGGACGATCAGGGACACAAAGGATCAAGTTCCAGAACTGACATCCAGTGTTATTACTGCAACAAGCGGGGCCACGTGAAGAAGGACTGCCACAGGAGACAGGCTGACCAGAAGGGCGTACACTTTGTTGGCAGTGAGGAGTTAAGGGACGTCACGAGCTCATGCACAATTCCACAACTCTGCGTTCCGTGCTCCAGGAAACATTTCCAGCCCCACTGCAACGTCTACGTTAACGGAGTGAAGGGCGAAGGTCTGCGGGACACAGGGGCAGACATGATAGTGGTTCGGGCGAGTCTAGTTCCAGCTATGGCCTACACAGGAGACAGCATCAGAGTGAGAATGGCCGAGGCATCTCACGCTTACGACTTGAACACGGCAGTGATCAAGGTCGTAACACCGTTGTTCACGGGGACCATTGTGGCCGTCGTCATGGACGATCCTCCATGCGACCTGCTCATTGGAAACCGGGTTCAGTTTGTGGACGGCGTCACCAGGGAGGTTCCCGTTTATCGGTCTCCCGACGTCATGTCAGTGCTCACGCGGGCACAGGCGGAGCGAGAGGACAAACCTCTCAAACCCCTACCTGCTGCACGAGCTGCCCTGGGGAACGTGACCCCCGCGCTTCTCGCGAAGGCTCAGGCATCTGATCCGACATTAGCGACTCCTCGGGAGCACGCGAAGTCGGGGAAGGTGAAGCTGAGCGGGAAGCATGGGAGGTCAAAGTTCCTCAGGGACAAGAAGTTGCTCTACCGTGAGTTCAGTAACCAAGAAGGTACATTCAAACAGGTTGTCGTGCCTCGCGAGTTTCGCGAGGGTGTCATGGCAACGGCACACGACTCGATTCTGGGAGGTCATCTTGGCACCAAGAAGACCACGGATCGTGTCTGGCGCCACTTTTACTGGCCAGGCATCTGCACGGATGTCCGACGTTTCTGTGCGTCCTGCGATAAGTGCCAGAAGGTGGTTGCCAAAGGAAGGGTGAGGAAGGTCCCCTTAGAGAAGATGCCGCTCATCGACGAACCCTTTCGTCGGGTGGCAGTGGACATCATCGGGCCCATCTTGCCTGCGTCTGAGGACGGAAACAGATACATTTTGACCATGGTGGACTACGCTACTCGATACCCAGAGGCGATCCCTCTGAAATCGATTGAAGCCACGCGAGTAGCTGAGGCTCTGGTTACTATGTGGTCCCGGCTGGGAATTCCATCAGAGGTACTCACCGACAGAGGCACGCAGTTCACGGGAGGAGTGATGGCGGAGGCAGCACGACTGCTATCACTGGAGCAGCACTTCACCACTCCTTACCATGCTCAGTGCAACGGACTGGTGGAAAGGTTCAATGGCACCTTGAAGACCATGCTGAGGAAACTAGCTCAGGAGAAACCACGCACGTGGGACAGGTACATCCCAGCATTGCTTTTTGCATACCGCGAGGTTCCTCAGGAGAGCTTGGGCTTTTCCCCATTTGAGTTGTTGTACGGCAGACAGGTACGCGGTCCCATGGCTATCCTGCGTCAGGCTTGGACGGACGAAGAAGCTGACGAGGAGGTGCAGACGACAGCGACCTACATCGTAGAACTCAGGAACAGGATTGAAGAGACCTGCAAACTGGCTCAAGAGAACCTGGGAAGAGCAGCACAGCGTTATGCGCGAGGATTCGACCGCAAGGCACGGCCGCGCAGCTTCAAGATTGGAGAACGGGTGTTGCTACTTCTACCTGTCAAACACAACAAGCTACAACTGCAGTGGCAAGGACCTTTTGAGGTGACAGCGAAAGTGGGCCAGAACGACTACAGGATCGTCATGAACGGGAAAGCACGCCTGTACCACGCCAACCTGCTGCGCGCCTACATAGAGAGGACTGCCTACGGGGAAAAGGACAAAGTGACAGAAGCAGTTGCTGTCGTGATGGACGAGACAACGGAAGAACAGGGAGGAGGACGTGTACCAGTTTGTCCGCTGGAGGCTAGTGAGGATCACACGGACGTGCACATCTCACCTGATCTTGGGGACGACCAGCAGGCGGACTTGCAAGAGATCCTGAAGGATGCAGCACGGGTCCTTACAGACATACCACTTCAGACGCATCTAGAGGAGTTTACCTTCGACTTGCTGGAGAAACAGCCAGTGAGGACGAAGCAGTATCCCATGCCTCATGCCCAGAAGGAGGTGGTCAGGAAGGAAATCGCCGACATGACGAAGTTGGGCGTCATCGAGCCAGCGAACTCTCCCTACAGTTCACCAATTGTGCTTGTGAAGAAGAAGGATGGACGCGTCAGGTTCTGTGTCGACTACCGGAAGCTGAACAAGATTACGGCGTTTGACGCGGAACCCATGCCTGATGTGGACTACCTCTTCAGTCACTTGGCCAAGGCCAAGTATTTTTCAAAATTAGACCTCACCAAGGGATACTGGCAAATTCCAGTTGCCGAGGAAGATCGCCCAAAGACTGCATTTACCACTCCATTCGGCCAGTTCCAGTGGACAGTCATGCCTTTTGGTCTACAGAATGCAGGTGCCGTCTTCACTCGCATGATGAGGAAACTTTTGGAACCATTGAAGCGCGAGGACATCAGCAGTTTCATCGACGATGTGCTGATCGCGACAGAGACATGGACTGAACATCTCGACGCCCTGCGCGACGTGTTTGGAAGGTTGAAGGACGGAAATCTGGGAGCTAAACCGTCCAAGTGCTACTTGGGATTTCGGGAATTGTCTTTCCTGGGTCATGTTGTCGGCGAGGGATTGCTCGTTCCAGAGGACGACAAGATCCAGAAGATTCGGGAGGCGGAGCCACCGCGCACGAAGAAAGAAGTCAGGTCTTTCCTGGGCCTAGCCAGCTTCTACAGACGCTTCATCCCGCACTTTGCCGAAATCGCTCTACCACTGACCAACCTTACCAAGAAACTACAACCGACCGTTGTAGTGTGGACTGAGGAATGCAGCTCCGCATTCAACACCCTGAAGAGGCGACTCACCAGTCAGCCTATTCTCCGACTACCAGACCTGAACAAGGACTTCGTGCTGAGGACAGACGCTTCAGGGAAGGGACTTGGGGCAGTGTTGCTTCAGGAGACAGAGGGGTTTTTGCACCCTGTTTGCTTCGCCAGCCGTAAGCTGACCTCGGCCGAGGCAGCGTATGCAACGGTTGAACGCGAGTGTCTCGCCATTGTCTGGGGCATCCAGAAGTTCGAAGCGTACCTGTACGGACGACCTTTCTGTCTGGAGACGGACCATCAACCTCTGCAATATCTTCAGGTTGCAAGGTTGGCAAACGCCAGACTTATGCGCTGGGCGTTGATTCTCCAACCGTACCAATTCACGGTACGCGTCATTCCGGGCGCCAACAATGTTGGAGCTGACTTTCTCTCTCGGGCTGTAGAGGAGAACATGACTGTGAGCGAAACCGAGGTTTCGTCTTGAAGAGGGGAGGTGTGTCACGATCGGGTGACAGAGACCAAGAAAGTGTCACTCAGTGGAGTGCCTGTTCTTGGTCGATTATGATAGAAAGCGCCTGTACGTGATATTGGGCTACAGCAGAGTTTGCTGACAGTGCTCAACTAGCACGGATGTTTTGTAGTGCACGAGTTTCACAGTGGGGGTTTCTGCTGTCATAGGGCTGACGGTTTTTCGCTGACAGCGCGCACGGGATTTTCAGGGATTAAGTTTCTCGTGTCTTTTTTCTGCTTGGGAGGCAGAATTGTGTATAGCTGGACTGGTTTTGTGACAAGGTCAGTCACGTGTTATTGGCTAGGTTGTCTGGGAGAGACACAAGGGCGGCGCACTTGACACCCAGCGGCAGAAGGGGAAGGATCTAATACACAGTTTCTAGAGTATGATGGTTTTTCACCGAATATTGTATTCGGCACTCTAGGGGAGCTTCCACTAGTTTTTCCTTTCTCACTGCCACTATTTTGCTGAGGACAAGTCGTCAACATTCCTTCGTCGGCGATGGCTTTCGCATAAGGATTCGACAAGGGGTTCTGGAGGTTTTTGGTCACTGTTGACGAACAGAGGCTGTTCCAGGGAGGAAGCGGATTTTGCTTCCATGAGAGTACAATCATAGGCTTTTGAGGTAATAAATCATTATTTAACGCTGTTGATGAGTCTGTGTTGTGGAATGAAATACTCTCTGTTGTTCTTTCCAGGTTAGCGCATAATTTACTCTCTGTGACGCTAAAATACTAATCTGTATATGGTTTTTGCAGATAGGGAGAGAAGGACGGAAAATGACTGTTTTGTTGTTGTAAAAAGTCCGTTTTGTGCAGGCCCACGTGCTCGATGAGGTATTTAAAGATGACACGTTTTAAGGTGGTGGGTGAGGGGTGGCAGACATGTTTAGTGCACCGATGCTTTCTGTTTGCAGCCTTCGTTTCGTTTCGGTTTCCTGTAACCGCTGCACGGCTGCCTTTGGCGGGACACTGCTAGCTGCAGACGTTGGAGCTGGGACCTGAGGAAGCTACGCTAACCGGCTAACCAGCAGACCGGCTAACCAGCGAACCGGCTAACCAGCAAACCGGCTAACCAGCAACCCGGCTAACCAGCATACCGGCTAACCAGCATACAGAAAGAAAGCTAAGTGCACCGTGTCTTACGCACCCCGTTGACCACCGTTGTCTTTTCTTATCTGTGATTTCATTGGAGTAGTGACAACGTGGGGTGTGTGACCCCTGCATGAACTAGAGCTTTTTGAACAGAACATTCTCATTTGACTGTATTTACACGGGATCAGCGTGTTACTATAATTTTCTATATACTACTGGCATTTTGTCAGTGATCACGGGTTTTTTTACGTGTTGAGAACGTAAAAGGAACATATTTTGAGTGAAGGCTCGAGGGAGGTGGCGAGTTTATACATAAACAGGCGTCTGAAACTTATACTTTTATTGACTCTATTTAATTGTATGACTGCGAGAGTGGATCGTGGTGTGGTTAGTTAATTAGTAGTAATTAACCGGTTCATAATCACCTTAAGTGATATATTGAAACGTGACAGTCTGACCACAAACCCTTAGAGTACCTGGAGGGTTTGAAGGCGACTAACAAGAGGTTGATGCGGTGGGCGTTGGCTCTGCAACCCTACATGTATACCATCCAGGCGATTCCTGGAAGGGACAACGTGGGGGCTGACTTGCTCAGTCGCTCGGAAGAGTAACCAGATGTGGGGAGCATCGAACCATCAAAATGGACTGATTTTGGTGGGCTGGATCATGTTGCAAGTCCATGGATGTCAGTAGAGTTGTGTAGTGTTTTAGTTCAGGGAGATTGTGGTACGCCGCAAGATTAATCGGCGGGGAGTTGGGTTTGATTACACGTATTAGGATTCCTGGCATTGGTCAGAGGTGTGTGGTTTTTGGTTCAATACAGGGTGTTTTGTACTTGGGTGGGGGGTTTGTCACAAACTCTGCCCAAGTCCAGCCATGACTTATTTGTAAGTCGTGCATGAGCTGGGTTTCGTGCGGTTTTGGCTTGGATGAGTGCCTATACAGTGACTCAGTGTGTGTGTGGATATGGACAGCCAATCGCGGGAGGGTATTCACGCACGTGGTGTTGTGTGGTGCGTGAACGAGTCACAGGCTCGAAAGTCACTGCTGTGTAAAACTGTGAAGGAAACGGATGGTTGATGTGAATGCTCTATCCGGCCGACCGGCGTGTTGATGTTTTTACAACCCCGGAGACAAGTTGTGTTCCAGCTGTCTTGGTGTGGCTTCAAGGTTTCTACGGGTGGTCAGTCCTCGAACGGCAAGGTGTGTTGAAATTCTGTAGTTTTTCTCTCCTTCCGTGCTCAGGGTAAAAATTTGTTGGTTCGAAAATGTTTGTGTATGAGAGAGTTCTAGTTTTTTTTAGTTTCCTTGGTTGGTGTCATTTTATGTGTAGGGTGTCTGGGGTAGAAAGGGGAGAGGGGGAAATGGGAAACGAGGGAAAGGGGGTGGACAGTTTTTCATTGTGCAAGAAGTGTGGAGAGCGAGTAGGCTGGTGGAAAGAAGAAAAGAGGTGTCAGCAGTTACTGCGAGTGAACTCATGTGTGGGAAGGATTTATTTTTATGGAGGGTGAATTTAAGGTAGAGAGCGTTAACTTTAGAGAATGAGTCGTGTAGTAGTTGCAAGTGCGGAAAATTGGACACGAGGTACGGGAGGTGTAAACGGGAGTTCACTGTCAAGACAGAAGACGGGGGGTTGGCTGTAAATATGTGACGTCATCACGGTTAGAGAAAGAGGGAAGAACGAGGTGCCACTATGTAATATGACTTAAATTCATAAGGGGTGAGGGAAGTGGCGTTGTTTGTGAAGGGGCTGCTTGTGAATGGTTGGGTCAAATAATGGAATAGGAATTGTTTATTATGGGGGCAGCCATGTTGTATTGATTTTGTGAAATGGGAGTTGTAAATACTTTGTACATTTATATTGATGATGGTGTATTTACAATTGTATAAAAGTAAAGACTATAATTAGGTATTTAAGGGAGTGAAAATTGTAAGAATTATTACATAATTGGTCATGTTGGGACTCTGGTATTTTGATAATGATGTTGTGGTTAAAGTTAAATAGTAACTTTGATGAGATGGCCAGGGTGGTTAATTAAGTAGTTAATTATGGTAATTAATGAGTAATTAAGTAAAGAGGGGACTTTGTAAGTTGATGAGAATTGATAATTATGGGAAGTCTAATGAGGGAGATATTGTTGTTAGGAGAGTTAATTTATGGACTTTGTGGGTAAGGGGAGATAATTGAAGTATTGTTGGGGGAACAAGTAGTTATACTTGGCTTTGTTCATACGACAGCGTTCAAGCACAGAAGCGGGGCTGTGGAAGAGTCCAAGCCAGGAGAGACGAACGACATAAGAGACAGCATGAGTTTCCGGGTGCAAGATGCTTCCGACTCTATACCTGGGAGGAAGGCGTGCTAGTTGGTGGAGTTTTTGACCACCGGTGTGTCGCAAAGTGTGAGCTGTGGAGGTGAGGTGGCCCACCGTCAGTGGGTAAAGTGTGGAAGGTGCTGGCATTCTATTGCCACGAGCAGTCTGTGCACAAGAATATATTATGGCATCTGTGTGCCTGAGTTATGCAGCTGTGGCTTCAATAAGCACTGTGACCTATAAGTTAGTTTAAATACATTAAAGACATGGAGATTCTGCAAGTGTTAGAGGAAACCAGGTAGTAATTGACTATTAATTAAATATTAGGTTAGTAATTTAGTACCAGGCCTGGTTAATTACATTTCAACGGGATTAATCTGGAGTGTCTTTATTTTTTCGAGCGACGGTTGATTTTGTGGATCGGCGAGATTTGAAACTGGACTTTGATGTGAAACGTCATGATCACTACGCACGAAGAGAAAATTATGTAGTGATATGGTAATTTGTTGTTATGAAGTAAGGTTGTTACGTGGTGGATTAATGTGAGTGTGTTATTGATGAATTAATGTTCGTACCATTAGACAAATATTGTGTTGAAATAAGTGGAAGAGAATTGAGGGGTTTGTTATTTAAAGTTAAGTTAATTAGTATTACTGGTGGCTGGGCCTACGGGTTTCATGTGTAGCTGCGTTTGGCGTTGATCTTATGCATCAAGGTTGAAGGCAGTGTAGCAGTAAACGTCGGTAGTCCCTATCACGAGGTATTAGGGTAAACATAAGTTAGAAATAAAAGTTAGTTAATAAATAACGGGGTTAATTGATTAATGTAGGTGAAGATAAGCGGATTTTGAGTTGAGATAAATTTGTGAAGAGACATCTTGATTTTTCGGGATTAGGGGATTAAGGTGGTAAATGGTAATATTTAGGGGTATTTACAGTTTTCTTAGTATTAAGTTATAAATTCTCATAGCCATTTTGTTTCGTTAAAACTTTAAGATAATTCTTCCTACTTCATCTATCTTTGATTTTGAGTGATTGTGATTGGGTGTGAATGTGAATGCAGTGATGTCGTGTGTGTAAATAATAAACTTTGGTTTGAATGTTGCCTGGGTGTGGAGTCAGTGATTAGAGTAAGAGTGGTTGATTGTGTCTGAGTGTTTTGTACGATAAAAGGTATTCCTATACCTCTCCCAAAACTTAGGGGAGTTACAGAGAGAAGGCACCCTACTGGGTGACCCTTTCTTGGTCTATGTCACTAGATCGTGACAGTGAAAGATGAATGAACAAACATAAACATAATTTAAATTACTACAATTTAAACTTCATCTTGCTCACTGTGCCTTTATGAGCCATACGAGTCCCTTCCCCTCCCCATCCCACACCCCCCTGCCCCACACCCCCTGCCCCACACACCCCTGCCCCACACACCCCTGCCCCACACACCCCCTGCCCCACACACCCCATGCTCCACACCCCCCCTGCCCCACACCCCCCTGCCCCCCACACCCCCTGCCCCACACACCCTGCCCCACACACCCCTGCCCCACACACCCCTGCCCCACACACCCCCCTGCCCCACACACCCCATGCCCCACACCCCCCCTGCCCCACACACACCCCTGCCCCACACACCCCCTGCCCCACACACCCCTGCCCCACACCCCCCTGCCCCACACACCCCCCTGCCCCACACACCCCCTGCCCCACACCCCCCCTGCCCCACACCCCCCTGCCCCACACACCCCCTGCCCCACACCCCCCTGCCCCACACACCCCCTGCCCCACACCCCCCTGCCCCACACCCCCCTGCCCCACACACCCCCCTGCCCCACACACCCCATGCCCCACACCCCCCCTGCCCCACACCCCCCTGCCCCACACACACCCCTGCCCCACACCCCCCCTGCCCCACACACCCCTGCCCCACACACCCCTGCCCCACACCCCCCTGCCCCACACACCCCCTGCCCCACACCCCCCTGCCCCACACCCCCCTGCCCCACACCCCCCCTGCCCCGCACCCCCTGCCCCACACCCCCCTGCCCCACACACACCCCTGCCCCACACACACCCTGCCCCACACCCCCCTGCCCCACACACCCCCCTGCCCCACACACCCTGCCCCACACACCCCCTGCCCCACACACCCCCTGCCCCACACCCCCCCTGCCCCACACCCCCCTGCCCCACACACCCCTGCCCCACACCCCCCCTGCCCCACACCCCCCCTGCCCCACACCCCCCCTGCCCCACACCCCCCCTGCCCCACACCCCCCTGCCCCACACCCCCCCTGCCCCACACACCCCTGCCCCACACACCCCTGCCCCACACACCCCTGCCCCACACACCCCTGCCCCACACCCCCCTGCCCCACACACCCCTGCCCCACACACCCCTGCCCCACACCCCCCTGCCCCACACACCCCTGCCCCACACCCCCTGCCCCACACCCCCCTGCCCCACACCCCCCTGCCCCACACCCTCCCTGCCCCACACCCCCGCTTGTAATCCCAAACCATCCCTACCCATACAATTTTGCTGAATACATTTGTTTACTCATTTCTCGCATTAATAATATCTAGTCACAGCGTGAAATGCATAAGGAATAACGTCCGTTGGTACAGTATGATAACATAGTTCTCTCTCTCGCCTTTTTCTCAAGATTTCTTTTCATTCAAAATAACCGAACAGTATAATATAATTGAGTATTCCTGCTACCACAATGACAGGTACCCTGGCCATCATAACTCCGCTATTTGCCCCTTCAAAAACATGTTTTGCCTTTTAACAGACAACATAATGCTGGAACCTAAAATAGAATTGAAAACACCACCCAAACACCATTCAGTCAAAGAAAAACGACTAGTGTATGCATTCGTTCGGCCCCGACGTGAAAAACACAACACTTCGCCTTCGCAGACGTTGTTTCAACACGCGTCCCGGACCGCTGCGAGGAAAAGTGACATCACTCTAGTCTTGGTTTTGAACTGACTTCGTACGCGTCCGTCTTCTGCGCAGACACTTTATAAAGGCTTCTTTGCAAAAACTTAGGAGCATCTGATATGGTACACGACAAAAATAACCTGTAAATCTATTTCTTTTTTCTTCTTCAAAAGCTATTTGCAAATGAACAATCTATACGTCCATAACACATACGTACTTTGATTAAAGTGAACTCGACTTAGCAGCAAAGAACAATTTATATCTTCCGTTTTAGCGACAACGACAAATTGCTTTATTTTTCAGTGGGAACGGCTCGCAAAGGCCCCGTCCCGGCTGTGTGGGAGGAAAAAAAGAAGGTTACGGTCCCTTGTCGTCGTGCTGAGTTGTCGGGCGTTTTCCCCGCAACGTCTATAATCTCAAAAAGAGGGGCGAACCCGGTGCTTTTGACAACTTCAGAAGAAATTCATGTATGTATCTGCCAAAACAAAAAGTCAACGTAGATTATTCAGCAGTTATCGAGGGTTTGAAACTACGGAAATAGCAAGAAAACGCCCTCTTTGGGGGCAAATGCCGCTCAGCAGCATTATGTTTGTTCGCCGCCGAACCGCCACGCCGCACGTCGCGGCCGTGCCGCCGTCGCGTCGCCCATATTAAAACACGCGTTCTTTGTTTTTACTGTTGCCATCTGTTTTGCGGCCAAGGTCGCGTCGCTTCCTTGCCGCCGTCGCGTCACTATATGTAAACACAGTTAAACCACCACTGAAATACATTAGGGCGTTTGATAATCTGATAAATGAAGCAATAAATACAAATTAAATACACACATGAGCACATCTGTGGCCCATTGACAGTGTGCATGCACAGTAGTATCCTAGTTTGTTGCCATCACTCAGGCATGGCGTCCACAAACACACAAACAGAAACACAGACAGACACACAGATACACAAACTGAAATCTTTATAGCACATTGTACTTTCTACGATATCGGCCTTATTTGGGAGTCCCTATGTGTTTTGCCCTTCAACATTGGTTTAAACAAGGTTTTATTCAGTTAGACATGGTACAGTAGTAAAGCAAAAAATAATAGGAACACGAACTCAAGCGAACGCTAAAATAACGTGCCCTATACACGAATGGTGGATAATACAAATGTGATGTCGGACAGAGAAATTCTAATATATGCTATGTCATTATCTGGGTCAAAAACAGGGTCAAAATAAACCAAACAAAGAGTAAGACAGAACTAAAGCAGGGGAATGACGGGTGGGGGGGGGGGGAGAACGACAGAGACATGTAGAGTGATGAAAGTAGCAAGCGCTTATAAAAGAGAATGAACATCGTAAATTGTAAACTGTAATCCAGTGGCAGATAAACAGTTGTTCGCTAGTGAAATCATTGGAGAAATCATACAAAGTAATGGTTAACAGAAATGCTTACATGAGTATTGCGAGTCAATAGAAGCGACCAGCTTCGCAAAAAAGTGTACATCTTCACAAATAAACTTATTGGTGCGAAGAGGAAGGGTTTCGTTGCCATTTAACAAAATATCAAAATGTCTGTAATTTACAGGTAGTGCATTTATTGTGGACAGGCGAACATATATGTACAGAGGGCAATGTATCAGATAATGGTCAGCGGTTTCGTTCAGATAGCCGCACGTGCATTGATTTTCCTGTAAGTGGCGTTTGCATAGGTCAGAATTCAAATTACTCATGTTTAGGCGCATTCTGCAGTGGTGAATAGCATCCTTTCTTTTCCCACAATAACAATAGGCAGGTACATTATAATCATGTTTAAATTCGCTAATTGAGTTAGTTGTTTTAATGTTGTCAGGCAGGTTGTTTCATTGGTAGATGCAGGTATGAATGATTGACGACATAATTCCGTTCTGCACGCGGGGACTCTTCTTTCTGGCGGTCTTCTGCTATGATAGGGGTTAACCTCTGAAGTTAAAGGTGGCAAACAAATGCAGTAAATAATGAGGGCAGTTGCCATGTACCATTTTATAATATGAAATCAATTTATGTCCTCTCCGTCTTTCTCTTAGGTTACAAAATCCGCTTTCATTATAAAGTTGTTCGTGGCTGGTACCACGAACACCACCAGTCATAGTCCGAAGTGCTTCCAAATGTAATTTGTCAAGTGCATTAGACAAATATTCAGTGCAGTTATCCCATAGGATGTCTGTGACACGTGACGGCTTATCTCCTCAAGATTGAGCAATCTTGGGAGCACACGCAAACACCCAACTCATTCACTCACCACACACCCAAGAAAGATTACAAGTGTATATAGACGTCACTATGTATAAAAAACTAAAGGAACCACATGTAACTTATAAGCTTTATATAATAAACACAAATTTATACACATAACATCCACACAATTAACGGGTAACCCATACAAATACTACAGACATTGACAACACATGAATTCACATGAAATTATTCTGGAATCCAGTCCTAAACACCCCCCCTGGTTCTATAGTCTGTTCGTATCCGGCGCTCAATAATGTTGCATCACCAAATCACACGAACACAGACACATACTTTAACAGCGACAGGGTACTTAGCTTTTTAGGGATACACAATGCCCACCAAGGCCTCCTTGTCCTTCCCTCCTCAGAATGCCGCAGCCGTTCTGAGTCTGACCCACTAGAAAGGTCCCCGACTGCCTAAGCTCGTCGTCCCCAGCTCCATCCTTCAGAGCTGTTCCCCAGATTCCTAGGCATGTAGAGCTGACCAAACCCCTTCCTCTTGCCGTCTTCTGGTGGTCCCGCGTACACTCTGTGTGGAACCTTCTTGTCGGAGTGACCCATGTCGCACTTCATGCGTCACCGTGAACCGCAGTCACCTTCCTATAGCGTCCCCACTGTCCAGTCTTAACGCCTTCACGTACTCATACGTCCCTCCTCCGTTCTCTCCGGCCAACTGCATATAATAAAACAGCACGTTAATACTGAACAACACCATCCCTAGCTACCTGGCGTGTATCGATGGTTGTGTTAGTGCTCATCGGTAATGCAACCTCTTTGCGCATAATACCGATGGACATCAAGATCGAATATTACACCAGGCAACCATATATGGAAAAGGATAATTATTTAATGCATTAGCTATAAAACGGGGCTTTACAATAATATTTATAGTTCGCTTCAACCTATAAACTTATTGTCTTTATCATGACCATATACGCCATGTGATATGTTACAAATTACTGGACAAACGTACACTAAATGTTAGATTGTGGTATCCAACTTTACATTACATTACATGACCACGATTTCATGTCGCAACACCCATATCCCTGCACAGGTATGATACATCCCCGCATATTAGGCCAAAAAAAAAATTGTCTGTTTCTGGTCACCCGACCGACCCTAAATTTCGGCGCCGACCCTAAACTTTTTTTTTCCAAACTCAAAAAAAGTTGGGTTTTTTTGGTGGTAAAGGACAGGGTGAGAAAATGAACAACAAAAACGTGTGAAAACGAAAGTCCGCTGACGATTTGTAAATGTGTTGAGTGTCTTGTATAGTGAATCCAGTCTCTTTGCGCGATTTTTAAAGTTAGTTTTATTGGTCTACATTTGGGGTAAAAAAAAAAAATAAATAAAAAAAAAATAAAAAATCCCGACCTACCGACCCTATTTTTTTTAGCCATGTTACCAGAAACAGACAATTTTTTTGTGTGGCCTTATTACACACTATAATATGAAGATATAACACAACATGATCAATACTATAAGTATACTAAAGTTGTCGGGATGTCGGCCGCCATCTTGGATAATATGTGATTTTTCCATGTGAACGATATTTTATAATTATATGCAAATAATTACACACATATTATTCCACTGTACGTTCACCATATATCACTTCCAGACATGCGTTAATATATATATCCCGAGGCACTCTATACGAATATTGTAATGGACCGGTCGATGTCATCCTATCTTTCCCGTGCAAATTCCCACGGATATAACATGTCTCACATTCACCGTGTCCCACAATATTACAACTATACCAAACGTAAACACAAACAAAACAAACATTAGACAACGACATCTACCCAGCCACAGCAATACGAAAACAATAATTCACCCGCCAAGTCAATAACACAAGCTCAACTTACAACCGCCGGGTGATGCGAGCACTCGCGCCGCCAATACGTCTGCGACCGTACCGTTGTCTCTCACGGGTAGTACTAACTCAAAACCGGGCCTATTTCGTTGACGGGGTGTCAACGTGTATTCGTACACCGCTGACCTAGAACTATATTAATTCCTTTACTTGCTAAATAGCCTATAGATACGCTATAATATAATTTATGCATTACATTATATTACCTTACTAAGTAAAATAAACATTATTTAGACTGCACTACTGTGCCCAACACATATTAGCAAACTTTTGTTTTCTGCAGCTTGACCTGGTTTGTTCCCCGCGCGTTGCCGGGTGACTATATCCCGTTCCACGATTTGGACACAACCTTGCAACATATGCGATGTTACAGGCATAACGCACCTCAAACCAACCCGCATACATTCCACAATAGTGTTTGGACTCCAATAATTTGTGTTGCAAATAGCACAATTATTATATACACTCCAAAATATAACAATTACATCATTTCGTCTAAGTCCAAAAGCCTGTTTTAATTTTGTCTGTGTCTCTGACTCTGTCTCTGACTCTGTCTCTGACTCTGTCTGTGTCTCTGACTCTGACTCTGTCTCTGTCTCTGACTCTGTCTCTGACTCTGACTCTGTCTCTGACTCTGACTCTGTCTCTGTCTCTGACTCTGTCTCTGACTCTGACTCTGTCTCTGTCTCTGACTCTGTCTCTGACTCTGTCTCTGACTCTGACTCTGTCTCTGACTCTGTCTCTGTCTCTATCTCTGACTCTGTCTCTGACTCTAAAAACTCGGGTTGTGACAGTCTGCATAGTCAAAATGTGGTGAAACAAAAGAGGTATACATACTCTCCAGGCTTTTGCGATTTAATCTGCGTTTGTAATGTGATATACAGTTGATTAATAAAGTTACCTTTTTTACAATGCTTCTTACTTGAAAATCCCACTTACAATTGTTCTGTGAAATGACGCCCTTCAACAAAACTGAATTATGCAATGATGAGTGTCATTAAAGGCACAGTCAGCTTGCCGTAAACCATCACAGGAACTTTCAGGCTTTTACACACAGTAAAAACACCCTTTCATTTAAACACTCACCGCTTGAGAACATCCTAGGTGCCCTCCGTAAAGAGCGAGCAATTTTCAAAGAATTAATTTGTGCGTGGTGTATCTAACCCCTGAACCATCGTGAACCCGTGTGATCCACTTTCCTTTTTTTTTCACAATTTAGTCGGCAGTTTGTGATTTCAATGCGAGTCGCTGTGTCTGCAATAGCACGTTATTGTGTACCTCTGAATCTAAAACGCTATAAACGGCTGCGAGTCACACGAACTTATCGGCAGCGTTTGGATTCAAAGAAGCAAGCACTATGCGGAACATTCGTCTGCTACAGGAAACACGTTTTGTGTGACACGCTTTCAAGCTCCCTTTTTTCAAACTTTCAAAACTTCGAATTGTACTGATCTTGTCTTGATTAAAAAATGATTATTTTATAATTTAAGAATGTTTGTGTAACAATTAAGCCGTCAATTTATTATTTAGATTTTAAAAGTTAGGTCCAGCGCCAAAACGAGGCGTCCGATTGTGGTATCAGACAATCCAGCTGGCCACGCAAAAAAAAATTCTTTGAAACTTGCTCGCTCTTTTTTGAGGGCACCTAGGATATTTTCAAGCGGTGAGTGTTAAAACGAAAGGGTGTTTGTACTGTGTGTAAAAGCCTGACAGTGTCTGTGACCAGAAACTGATGGTTTTCGGGAAGCTGACTGTACCTTTAAGCTCGGATATACTAGGCAACCCAGATAACAAGTTGTATCGATGTACAAGATGTGTGGCGATAGATATGCCCTTACCAGTGACGAACATGAAGCACATTTTGGGGGTTAATGCGTTACCTCGTAGGGTAAGTATTAACGATTATGTGTGATGTGCAAAACTATGGGATTTTGTGGGGTTTTTTGGACGTCAGAATAGTAAATTAGTCAATGTTGAGTTTTAGCATGAACTGTTAGCGTCACAATATAACAGTAGGATCAAGTGGGTAAGTTTGTTTTACGTCACCACCCAACAAAGACACAAGCTCACGGCTTTCGCGTGAGCTGAAACAAGCATCCAATTTTGGGAAAGTGAGATCAATTATTGTGGGTTGTTTCTCTTACTCTTATCAATGTTTATTTTTTTCTTCCGAATGTAAATGGTACCGGTTCATTAAGTGATCAACAAGTGTGATGATATATTCTTCACACATTAGAAATGACTTTGAAAACAACAACAACATACATTTGAGTCAGCTTTTGTAATCACGGGCCTCCAGTCAACCTGTGGTTATGCTTTAGTTAGACACAACTACACAAAAATGACGATTTGAAATAAAGCCTTAGTGTTTAATTTAAATATGTGCTAAGCTAGGTATTAGGCCAGTTAAAAAAAACATTACAAACAATGCATTTACACTAATGTCAGTCCAACGTACTCCAGTACAGGTAAACACTATGATCATCATGCCAGTGTTACCTATTACAGAATGCCAAACCAACATGTATTATGTTTACGTGCAGTTTATGTGGATTGATAAAGGGTATATTGCTTAGGACTCCGTAATAACTGCATCTGAAGACTCATAAAGACAGACCTTCAACATCAACAAGGCTGTCTACAAACTCGAGAAAGAGCCCCTGAAAGAGATATTGCACCTGCAACAAAGATATGTTGAACACTTTCCAGACGATGAGCGGTGTGGATAAGATGGATTATGAAGACACATCTCAATCACAGAAACAAATGCATCGGTGGTCATAGTACTTATATCTGCAATGATGTCAGAACCCAGTAGTCATACAACTTGTTCAGAAAAAAACCAGACAGCTAAGAGCCAACCATTAGATTGCCTTGCTAATAAAAAGCCAGCGATTAGAATTTCCTTTGAACACAAACATCTTCCACTTGTCGCCCAAGAGAACACTCCCTGCCTATGACACGAGGGTGCCACCAGATACTGACCATATCATACTTAGACTTGAAAAACAACTAAGACGCGGCTACTGTGAGAAAATAGTGTGCAGCAGATGCAAAGAATGCAATGACACAAATTGACAAAATGGGTCCATGCAACTTCTTTTTTCTAGGACAAATTCTAATCAATCATGTATTCAGAACATTTAGTTGTGATTATACATGTTGCGCTATGTTTGTGTTTTGCCATTTCTACTGATGCACATGTCGATCGCATAATTAAGCGGTCAAAACCGGGAGATTGTTGCGTCAAAAAGCGTGGTATTTCGCTAATGACCCGGTACATTGCTTTGAAACGTTCAGAATATTAGGCATCGTACGAGGCTTTCTTCAGGTACAGTTTCGGATCATTATATATACAGTCATGTGTTCAGGTATGCATCGTTCTAGAACAGTGTTAGCAATACGTTCACAGTATTTACAGCAAATCGTGAGCAACTGGAGCTCATTTTTATTCATCATAAGATATGAGAATGCAATGTTTTTAAGCAATACACATAACTATTTCTTGGTTTGTGACAAAACTACAACAATCAAACGCCGCAGAACACAAAACTGCTACAGGTTGTTTAAAGTGATAATGTCAAACAAGACAAAAATGTCTCTCATTGCCCCCGAAAAGCTGTAAAGTTAAGGTTGGGGGTTGTTATTATGTGACCACACACCAGGAGTACCTTACAATTAACCGTTTAAAAGAATTCTTGCTGGACGATGTGCAGTTCAGATAATACATGTACCTGACGAAAACACAGTCAACACAGGGTGTGGGGGTGTGAGCGAGGAACACGCTCATTCAGCCACTGCCTGTCTATCTGTCTGTATGTCCTAAAGTCTGCCTGTATTGTTATCCCTCTATCTGTCTGTCTTTCTATATTTGTGTCTGTCCCTGTCTGTCTCTGTCTCTCTGTGTCTGTATATCTCTCATTCACCTGACATGTACACACCACAGTTCTGCTCACCACATAACAGTTGTCATACCCATCACAGCGGTACCACGCATATATACAGCGGTTGTTCCCGCACTTCCACTGGTTAGTTCTGCATTCTTGGGAGAAGAGCTCTGAAGTGTAACAGTAGGCATGTGAACTAAAATGAAACGCACACGACACACACACACACACACACACACACACACACACACACACACACACACATACACACACACATACACACACACACACGCACGCACACACACACACACACACACAGATACACACACACACACACACATACTCACACACACACACACATACACACACACACACTTACACACACACACAGAAACACACACACACACGCACACACACACACACATACACACACACACACACACACACACACACACACACACATATATGTACATGCACATACACACACACATACACATACACTTTGTATCCACACACATACATACACTGAGACAGGCAGGAGCTTAAACATGAAATACACACACACACACACACACACACACACACATACACACACATACACACATACGCACGCACGCACACACACACACATACACACACACATACGCACGCACGCAGATACGCACGCACACACACACACACACACACACACACACACATACTCACACACACACACATACACACACACACACACTCACTCACACACACACACAGAAACACACATACACACGCACACACACACACACGCACACACACACACACAAAAATATGTACATACACATACACACACACACATACACATACACTTTGTATCCACACATATACACACACTGAGACAGGCAGGAGCTTAAACATGAAACAGTGCACATACATACACAATCACATCCATAAGCACACACCACATGGGACGGTGAGCTGAACTGTTCCACACAAAGGAGTTTACCTTTAAAAATGATGGTGTGTTCTTCAAAGGACATCATCAGACAAGTCACACTGCACAGAGAACACGCAGGTTGTTTAGTGTTGGTGACCACGTCATCAAGTGGAGGGATGTTCCATGGGATAAGCCCCGCCAGATGTGGGACAGGAAACAGAACTGTTTGCACAAGAAGGAATTTACCTTTAAAGATGACGGTTTATTCTTGGAAAGACAGTAAAGAGTCAATCTTGGACATAATAACGACATTAGCATCAAACTCAATTAATCTAGTTCTAAACACTAGTAAGTGTTTTGGATTTTGGAGTGTGAATAATCTATATACTGAATTTGTTTTTGAACTATTTGTCTCTGACTTCGGAGCAGGGAACGTGCACCACATTAGCTAGTCTACAGAGTGTACCTGGAGTTGCATGGATTTGGTTTACCAGAATCAGGAATGATTTACTGCACTGAAAACAATAGCTTTAACAGCAGAATCAGGACCCTGGATTTAACCAAGAACAAATTACCAATTGTAATCAAAATATAATACTAATGATAGCTATAACCATCTATCATTGTTCAGACAGCACTTAAAATGAGGTAGAGGAGTCTAGAAGAGAGCAAGTTGTATAACTCTCTTGAATAATTTACATACACAAATTTAGTAAGACAATTGTAAAACATAATATTTGGTTCCATACCGGCAAGTCGCACAGTTGTTATAGCATCCATCAGTGGTTTGACATCTGATAGAAGTCCCCGACAAGTCCAGAGACCAATTGATAATGATGACAATTCTGTTTAGGAATGTGAAGAGATACAATTGCCGATGGTGATTCAGGTTCAAGAGTGATCGCGTATTGCAGATTTGGATTGTCTTCTGTGAAAGCTTTGCAGAAGTGATTGGCACTTTCAAAAAGGGCCTCCCCCGCGCCTCCACATTGGCATGTGTAAAGAAAACGTGAATACAACATACACCTTTCAATCACACACATTAACATTACAATACTGCTATAAGCGCGAAGTATTACCCCTAATTCCCACTAACCCACCTACACATACACACACACATTAGAAAACAAAGAGTGTCTCTGGGAGAACAGTATAACTGTGCGCATGTGTGTACATGTTAGTGTTGGCAGTCAATTAAAAGCAATAGATATACAATGAGTATGTGAACGATGCAAGTTAAGTGCTGGTGAATGATCAGCTATTGCACATGTACACGCCGTATATTCGGCTGTATCGAGAGCGCGCCGCCGCCACGTGCAGTCAAAGCGTTGCCGCCAACATCCTCTGTCTCTTTGAAACCACGTACAGCTTAAATGTAGAGTAAGGTTTGTATCTAGTACATGTGTGGTTTTCAACGAGAAATATTCACGTAAACGAACATACGAACCGATTTGCTATCGATCTGTCCTCACTCAAGCATATTTTCTCACTTTCATCCCATCCTACACGCCTCTTTATCGATAAATGGACTGACACGCTAAACTATTATGTTCCTTGGTGTGTCTTGTGTTGATATGTGAACTATCATCTTTCAAAGCGGTCTGTATTGTGCAAACATTCAAAAGAAATGAAGCAGTCAAAACTGTGTTATACCACATCGCCGCAACGTCTGGTTCGGAATAAAATTGTCTCCGCGCGTTGGAAACGATACAGCATCCACACACCCAAGCCAACCATCGCGTGACGTTACGGCGGCGCACGCTCGGTGCAGCCTTGAATATACGGGGTGATGTATGCCTTGAATGCAGAAACTATATGGCCTGATGCATGCAAGAGCTATGACCACAAGCTATGACCACAAGCTATGACCACAAGCACTTTTTAGTTGACCCTGTGAATGTAGCTGTGTTAACCTTCATCGGTTCACGCACTGGACTACACAGTCCGGATCATATAGGTTGTGTACGACCCATACTTTAAAAGAAAGATTCAACGTAAAAAGGATGAGTCGTACACGACCCACGCCATTCGAATACGGGCAAATACACTATATTTACTGCCTCATTGCGGAGTATGAGTCGTACACGACCAAGTAGGAACACACATCGTACACTTCTTCTTTAGTTCCATATGGGTCGCCCACAACCCACATCATCCGGACTGGCCAGTTGAAATTATGTTATTATTCATTTCTTTGTTTACACAAATTATCCTTTAGAAAGTGGTCGATTTTAGGGTCCTAATATAAAGTGTTTGAGGATTACATGAAGTTTAAATCAAAACCTCCCAATATTTTCAGAAATAGAGACACTTTTTTGAGGCTCTGGGTAGCCCACGACCCAGGAAGAACGGTGAAGGTTAAGCTACAATAAACTGATCATTGGAGATAGCTTTCTACGCGTGAGAAAAGATACGAGTGAATAACTGTCAGTATAATCATGTAAAATAACCCAATTTATGAAAGGCTTGCTGTGAGTGATGTCTCTTAGATGGAAACCAGTTCGATCTGGAATAGACTCCCAGCTGAATCATGGCTGTTGAGTTGTTTCAGTTGGATGAACGACTAGACTGAGTATTCGCTACATGCAGACCCACGTAACATCTGACAGCAGTCAGATAAAAACAGTGTTTTGACCCAACACTGACAAACATTGAACAGCTATAACCACCGAGCTTCACACACACACACACACACACACACACACACACACACGCACACACACGTGCACACACACACACACACACACACACACACACACACACACACACACACATACACACACACACACTAAACCACTAAAATCAAGGTTCTAATTCAAAACAGTTATGGCAAAGTGCTTTACCGATACACTGACGATGGTGGTTTCTTGCTCCATCCAATCTGTTGCACGGGATGCGGCATCGTCTCCATCAATCGACCTGTTTGGCATCGGACAAGGTC
Organism: Littorina saxatilis; assembly: GCF_037325665.1. NCBI lineage: Eukaryota > Metazoa > Mollusca > Gastropoda > Littorinimorpha > Littorinidae > Littorina > Littorina saxatilis. The sequence continues at coordinate 47,287,884 of NC_090252.1, forward strand.
TCGCGAGATATCCGCGAGACGTGCTCTTTGTTATGTTTCGAATGTCGCGAGAACTACGTTCTTCAGCCTTCGCAGCTCTCGCGAGAAAGCCGTACAGCATGCTTCACTATGCTTGGAATACCGATGCAGACTAGTTTCCTTCTGGGCGGCGCAATTTGCAAATAAACCTTAATCTTCCTTTTAATCGTACTATTCGTAGCAGACAACACTATCAACGCAGTCGAGTCGTACTTGTTTTCAATCTTCTTCAACCCAAGCTTCGACATCTGATCAGAATGCACTCGTAAGTCGTCTCCTTGACACGTCTTGCATTGAAATCGGGGAAAAAACTGATGACAAACAGAAAGGTCTATAAATATATCAAAGGTAGATCTCAGTCGTAGATCGTTCGTGTCGTTTTGGTCTCTTATGTATCAGAAAGACATCAATTGCATTCTGGGACGGCCGAGTTTGATATTCGCTATATGATTGGTCAACACTTCTGCCAGGCCGCGACCATGCCGGACAGCGTCCGACCTATGTCCGACTCGAACAATAACAGCCCACTGTAGACCTTTCATTTGTTTTTACGTGTAGATGTGTTAGAGCAAGTAGGTCTCATGCATCACTTAACATGATCTGCCGAAAATCCACAATAGGATCACATTTCATCCACATTTGGTAATACCGCCATCACTACTCCAATATCACCTTCGCGAAAGATCCAACTAAAGATTGCCATCCGGCATGACGGATGTCGGAATTCACCAAATGTTAAAGTTTCGACAACACCGTCCGTACAGAGAACGCACGCACGAACGAACGAACGAACGAACGAGCGAATGCACAGGCATGCCACGTTTACGAACACCTAGGCTTCATATACGTGAGCCGAAAGCCGCCAAATTACTCAAAAACAACTGTACAAACAGAGACAAATGCCAATGGTTAATATGAATTTGTTCAAGCATCTTTAAGGACATACCAAAAATAAAACAAGACTGTTTACGCTTTGAAAACATATGTATCATACATACATTATTCCAGCTTTAGGGGTTGCGGTGATGGCTGTGGTGATGTGTGTCTGTGTGTGTGCGTGTGTGTAAAACAACAATATTCAATTCAGTCGACCGGTTGATACGCACACACTACCAATACTAAACAATAATGTATTGATCTTTCGTGTTGACTTTGTTAAATCGTCTGATCCAACTAACCATAAACCACAAATCCAAACGCTCGAAATATATGCACCGGACAAAAATGATGTTCTCTTTTTAAAGTCGCTTCTTACAGTCAGACAGCAACCTGCTTATTCAAATGTACCGCACTCTTACACACATTAGGGCTTGGAGTAGCTCAGTGTATATCCAATTCCTGATATTTTCGGCATTTAGTCAAAACAGGTATTGACTTTATGATCATAGACTGGAAGTGAGGGTATGTGCGTGTGTGAAATGTGTAGGTGTCCCATTGTATTTGAAATGAGCTTATACATGGAATGGGAGCGTGCACAAGCGCTTGTCTATGCATGTGTGTGTGTGTGTATGTGTGTATGTGTGTACGTGTGTGCGTATGCATGTGTGTGTGCGTGTCTGGGAGGGTGTGTCGGTTTGTCTGGATGCGTGCGTATGCTATTGTGTGTGTGTGTGTGTGTGTAGGTATGTGTGTGTGTGTGTGTGTGTGTGCAGTGTGTGAGGAGTGTGTGTGTGTGTGTGTGTGTGTGTGTGTGTGTGTGTGTGTGTGTGTGTGTGTGTGTGTGTGTGTGTGTGTTTATACTTGTGAATACTGCACGTGTTAACCTGTCCTTTTCATACAATTCATGTTCTTCAATTCATCATTTCACACAGATCAGTGGAGCTGTCTAGCCACTCACTGGAAGTGCAGCAATGACCGCTGTGTTCGGTTAAGGTATCGCTGTGACGGAGAGGACCACTGTGGGGATGGTAGTGATGAGAAAGGCTGCGGTAGGTTGTATGTGTGTGTGTGTGGGTATGTGTGTGTGTATGTGTGTGCGTGTGTGTGTGTGTATGTATGTGTGTGTGTGTGTGTGTGCATGTCTGTGCGTGTGTATGTGTGTGTGTCTGTGTATATATATATATATATATGTGTGTGTGTGTGTGTGTGTGTGTGTGTGTGTGTGTGTGTGTGTGTGTGTGTGTGTGTGTGTGTGTGTGTGTGTGTGTGTGTGTGTGTGTGTGTATTTTGACATGTGTAGGTGGTCATCATTATTATCATCATCAGTTCGCTGAATCTTCGCGGCGTGAATTGCATAAGGAACGCAACTTCCTCGCCCCACTCACAAATTCTAGTGTCTAAGACACGGGGGACTGGTCACGTGAGAACTGCAACACGATGACCTATGGCACTGCCTCCAGCAGACTGCAATACAGAAAGGCCGGTATCGTGAGTCACGCTACCCAAAAATAAAATCTTTTTTTACATATATTTTTTTTCTATAATTTTTTTCCCCATGGTTCATTCATCATTTGACATAATTTTGTATCGAAATCTAACCATAAGATTATTGCAAAAAAGCAAAAATGTAGACGACCACCTTTAACTTCAGAGGTTAACCCCTATCATGAAAAAAGACCGCTAGAAAGAAGAGTCCCCGCGTGCAGAACGGAATTATATCGTCAATCCTTCATATCTGCATCTACCAATGGAACAACTTGCCTGACAACATTAAAACAACTAACTCAATTAGCGAATGTAAACATTATTTCGTTTCTCCTGATTATAATGTACCTGCCTATTATTATTGTGGGAAAAGAAAGGATGCTATTCACCACTGCAGAATGCGCCTAAACATGAGTAATTTGAATTCTGACCTATGCAAAGGCCACTTACAGAGAAAAAAACCCGCAATGCACGTGCGGCTATCTGAACGAAACCGCTGACCATTATCTGATACATTGCCCTCTGTACATAGATGCTCGCCTGTCCACAATAAATGCACTACCTGTCAATTACAGACATGTTGATATTGTGTTAAATGGCAACGAAACCCTTCCTCTTCGCACCAATAAGTTTATTTGTGAAAATGTACACTTTTTTGCGAATCTGGTCGCTTTTATTGACTCGCAATACTCATGTAAGCATTTCTGTTAACCATTACTTTGTATGATTTCTCCAATGATTTTACTAGCGAACAACTGTCTATCTGCCACTGGATTACAGTTTACAATTTACGATGTTCATTCTCATTTGTAAGCGCTTGCTACTTTCATCACTCTACATGTCTCTGTCGTTCGTCCCCCCCCCCCCCCCCCCCCGTCTTTCCCCTGCTATAGTTATGTCTTGCACTTTGTTTGGTTTATTTTGACCCTATTTTTGACCCAGTGTAAGCGAGTGTATGCGTGGGAAATGCGTCCCACGTCACCGTTTTGAATGCATGCCTTGCGGGTCAAGTTGCAGGAAGATGTTCATGAAACGATGTCAGTCCATTGACATATACTACTGACCCTACACCTATAAGTGAAAACACGCGATTTAGACGATGCGTTATTGTGTGTGTGTGTGTGTGTGTGTGTGTGTGTGTGTGTGTGTGTGTGTGTGTGTGTGTGTGTGTTTGTGTGTGTGTATGTGTGTGTGCATGCATGTGTGTGTGGATGTGTCTGTGCGTGTGTTTATTGTGTGTGTGTGTGTTAAAAGAAAAAGGAGTGTTGTCCCCCCCCACACACACACACACACACGGACGTTTGCTCCCGCTTGTTCGTTAAATACAGTGACAGATGAATGACCAAACAGAAACATAATTTAAATTACTACAATTTAAACTTCATCTTGCTTACTGTCCCTTTATGAGCCATAGTAGTCCCTTCCCCTGCCCCACACCCCCGCTTGTAATCCCAAACCATCCCTACCCATACAATATTGTTGAATACAATTTTACTCATTTCTCTCATTAATAATATCTAGTCACCGCGTGAAATGCATAGGCCTTTGTTTGGGAATAACGTCCGTTGGTACAGTATAATAACCTAGTTCTCTCTCTCGCCTTTTTCTCAACATTTCTTTTTATTCAAAATAACCGAACAGTATTATATAATTCAGTCAATCAATGAGGCTTATATCGCGCATATTCCGTGGGTACAGTTCTAGGCGCTATGCAGTGATGCCGTGTGAGATGAAATTTTATACGGCCAGTAATTGCAGCCATTTCGGCGCATATTTACCTTTTTACCTTTCACGGCCTATTATTCCAAGTCACACGGGTATAGGTAGACAATTATTAACTGTGCCTAAGCAATTTTTGCCAGGAAAGACCCTTTTGTCAATCGTGGGATCTTTAACGTGCACACCCAATGTAGTGTACACGGGGGGGAGTCAGTTCGGACACCGAAGAGAGTCTGCACACAAATTTGACTCTGAAATAAATTTCCGCCGAACCTGGGATCGAACTCACGCTGACAGCGGCCAACTGAATACAAATCCAGCGCGCTACCAACTGAGCTATATCCCCGCCCTGTTACCACAATGACAGGTACCCTGCTCATCATTACTCCGCTATTTGCCCATTCAAAAACATGTTTTGCCTTTTAACAGACAACATAATGCTGGAACCTACAATAGAATTGAAAACACCACCCAAACACCCTTCAGTCAAAGAAAAACGACTAGTGTATGCATTCGTTCGGCCCCGACGTGAAAAACACCAAACTTCGCAGACGTTGTTTCAACACGCGTTCCGGACCGCTGCGCGGAAAAGTGACATCACTTTAGTCTTGGTTTTGAACTTCGTACCTGTCCGTCTTCTGCGCAAACACTTTATAGAGGCTTCTTTGCAAAGACTTAGGAGCATCTGAGATGGTACCCGACAAAAATAACCTGTAAATCTATTTCTTTTTTCTTCTTCAAAAGCTATTTGCAAAATGAACAATCTATACGTCCATAACACATACTTTGATTAAAGTGAACTCGACTTAGCAGCAAAGAACAATTTCTATCTTCCGTTTTAGCGACAACGACAAATTGCTCCATTTTCTAGTGGGAACGGCTCGCAAAGGCCCCGTCCCGGCTGTGTGGGAGGGAAAAAAGGAGGTCACCGTCACTTGTCGTCGTGCTGAGTTGTCGGGCGTTTTCCCCGCAACGTCTATAATCTCAAAAAGAGGGGCGAACCCGGTGCTTTTGACAACTTCAGAAGGAATTCATGTATGTATCTGCCAAAACAAAAAGTCAACGTAGATTGTTCGGCAGTTATCGAGGGTTTGAAACTACGGAAATAGCAAGAAAACGCTCTCTTTGGGGGCAAATGCCGCTCAGCAGCATTATGTTTGTTCGCCGCCGAACCGCCACGCCGCACGTCGCGGCCGCCCGCCGTCGCGTCGCCCATATTAAAACACGCGTTCTTTGTTTTTACTGTTGCCATCTGTTTTGCCGCCAAGGTCGCGTCGCTTCCTCGCCGCCGTCGCGTCACTATATGTAAACATAGTTTAAACCACCACTGACAGGGGCGGATCAGTTGCTTTGTAAGGGGGGGGGGGGTACTTTGAATCGAAAGTGAATGTGATGGGCGCAAAGCGCCCGAATTTGCTTGGGGGGTCCGGGGGCATGCCCCCCCGGAAAAATTGTTTGCCCAAAGAAGCAAAATGGTGCCATCTGGTGCCATTTGAACTTAGAAATGGTCATAGAATCAGCATAGAAAAATATTTTATTTTCTTCTTTTTTTTTTTTTCGGGGGGGGGGGCACGTGCCCCCTGTGCCCCCCTCCCCCCTCGTCCGCCCCTGACTGAAATCCATTGGGGCATTTGATAATCTGATAAATGAAGCAATTAATACAAACTAAATACACACATGAGCACATCTGTGGCCCATTGACAGTGTGCATGCACAGTATCCTAGTTTGTTGCCATCACTCAGGCTTGGCATCCACAAACACACAAACAGAAACACAGACAGACACACAGACAGAAACACAGACAGACACACAGACACACAAGCTGAAATCTGTATAGCACATTGTACTATCTACGATATCGGCCTTATTTGGGAGTCCTTATGTGTTTTGCCCTTCAACATTGGTTTAAACAAGGTTTTATTCAGTTACACATGGTACAGTAGTAAAGCAAGAAATAATAGGAACACGAACTCAAGCGAACGCTAAAATAACGTGCCCTATACACGAATGGTGGATAATACAAATGTGATGTCGGACAGAGAAATTCTAATATATGCTATGTCATTATCTGGGTCAAAAACAGGGTCACAATAAACCAAACAAAGAGTAAGACAGAACTAAAGCAGGGGAAAAACGGGTTGGAGTGTGTGGGGGTGGGGGGGGGAGAGAACGACAGAGACATGTAGAGTGATGAAAGTAGCAAGCGCTTACAAAAGAGAATGAACATCGTAAATTGTAAACTGTAATCCAGTGGCAGATAGACAGTTGTTCGCTAGTGAAATCATTGGAGAAATCATACAAAGTAATGGTTAACAGAAATGCTTACATGAGTATTGCGAGTCAATAAAAGCGACCAGATTCGCAAAAAAGTGTACATTTTCACAAATAAACTTATTGGTGCGAAGAGGAAGGGTTTCGTTGCCATTTAACACAATATCAACATGTCTGTAATTGACAGGTAGTGCATTTATTGTGGACAGGCGAGCATCTATGTACAGAGGGCAATGTATCAGATAATGGTCAGCGGTTTCGTTCAGATAGCCGCACGTGCATTGCGGTTTTTTTTCTGTAAGTGGCGTTTGCATAGGTCAGAATTCAAATTACTCATGTTTAGGCGCATTCTGCAGTGGTGAATAGCATCCTTTCTTTTCCCACAATAATAATAGGCAGGTACATTATAATCAGGAGAAACGAAATAATGTTTACATTCGCTAATTGAGTTAGTTGTTTTAATGTTGTCAGGCAAGTTGTTCCATTGGTAGAGGCAGATATGAAGGATTGACGATATAATTCTGTTCTGCACGCGGGGACTCTTCTTTCTAGCGGTCTTTTTTCATGATAGGGGTTAACCTCTGAAGTTAAAGGTGGTCGTCTACATTTTTGCTTTTTTGCAATAATCTTATGGTTAGATTTCGATACAAAATTATGTCAAATGATGAATGAACCATGGGGAAAAAAATTATAGAAAAAAAAATATGTAAAAAAAGATTTTATTTTTGGGTAGCGTGACTCACGCTTCCAATATTTTGTTTTCTGTTTGCTGAGAACATGTGCTTTGCCTAAAGATACTGACCAATCAAATTCATGTTACTATGCTTATAGCCACGCCCAAACAAGTGCAGCTGTCCACGCTTTTTTAAAACGCACGAAATGCACGGGATTTGAGAGGAGTTTTGCGCTTGGCATTTTCCAAATAAGGATATCCTACTATGAGTACTACGCTGAAATACAACAATCAGGGCCGGACTAGGCGAAGAGGAGGGGGGGGGTTGCGAGTGGTGGCCCAGGGAGACATCCCCCCTGGCGGCAGGGGCGGATCAGTTCATTTTATGACTGGTTTTTTTCAAAAGTATATTGTGAAGATATGGGTGTGAAGGCGCGAAGCGCCGAGCCGACGGCGCAAAGCGCCTAGCTTGCTAGGGGGGTCCGGGGGCATGCCCCCCGGAAAATTTTGAAAAAAAGGATGCAAAATGGTGCAATCTGGTGCATTCTGAGGATGATCATTACCAGTTTCAGGCAGCAGATTTTGTCACTGATTAATACCCCAAAAATTGAAACTCAATGTAAAATAAAGAAATGCATACCTCATTCAATATTTTTATTTTTTGGCTGGGGGGGGGGGGGTCCGGAAACCCTAGAAACCCCCCCCCCTCGTTGTGGGGGTCAGGGGGCGAAGCCCCCTGAAGCTGACGGGTAGGTCATATTCTGAGATAGGAAAATGGTCGCTCCTTCCATGAAACGGCATAAAATAAGCAATAATAAAAAAAAAATTAAATAAGTAAGGTACATGTTTAGGCTAGGGGGGGGGTTGCGCAACCCCCATAACCCCCCCGGTAGTCCGGCCCTGACAATGAATTTTCAAACGGCTACACAGGCTTCGTCTTTCCTGATCGAAAGGGGGAGTATTGTTGATATTTGTAGATAATAGACTCTGCATTTTAATGGTCAAATGGCGATTTCGGTATAAAAATGTAGACACGGACCTTTAAAGGTGGCAACAAATGCAGTAAATAATGAGGGCAGTTGCCATGTACCACTGTATACTATGAAATCAATGTATGTCTTCTCCGTCTTTCTCTTAGGTTACAAAATCCGCTTTCATTATAAAGTTGTTAACACCACGAATTATAGTCCGAATAGCTTCCAAATGTAATTGTTCCATTCCATTAGACGCATATTCATTACAGTTCTCTTATAGGATGTCTGCATAGTCAAAATGTGGTGAAACGAAAGAGGTATACATAATCTCCAGGCTTTTGCGATTTAATCTGAATTTGTATTGCGATATACAGTTGATTAATAAAGTTACCTTTTTTAGAATGCTTCTTACTTGAAAATCCCACTTACAATTGTTCTGTAAAATGACTCCCTTCAACATGAAACTAAATTATGCAATGATGAGTGTCATTAAAGGCACAGTCAGCTTCCTGTAAACCATCACAGACACTGTCAGGCTTTTACACACAGTAAAAACACCCTTTCATTGAAACACTCACCGCTTGAGAACATCCTAGGTGCGCTCCGTAAAGAGCCAGCAATGTTCAAAGAATGTATTTTTGCGTGGTGTATCTAACCCATGAGCCATCGTGAACCCGTGGGATTCACTTTCCTTTTTTTCACAATTTAGTCGTCAGTTTGTGATTTCAGTGCGAGTCGCTGTGTCTGCAATAGCACGTTATTGTGTACCTCTGAATCTAAAACGCTATAAACGGCTGCGAGTCACACGAACTTATCGGCAGCGTTTGGATTCAAAGAAGCAAGCACTATGCGGAACATTCGTCTGCTACAGGAAACACGTTTTGTGTGACACGCTTTCAGGCTCCTTTTTTTCAAACTTTCAAAACTTCGAATTGTACTGATCTTGTCTTGATGAAAAAATAATTATTTTATGATTTAAGAATGTTTGTTTAACAATTAAGCCGTCAATTTATTATTTAGATTTTAAAAGTTAGGTCCAGCGCCAAAACGACAATCCGGCTGGCCACGCAAAAATAAATTATTTTAAATTTGCTCACTCTTTACGGAGGGCAAATAGGATATTCTCAAGCGGTGAGTGTTTAAACGAAAGGGTGTTTGTACTGTGTGTAAAAGCCTGACAGTGTCTGCGACCAGAAACTGATGGTTTACTGAAAGCTGACTGTACCTTTAAGCTCGGATATACTAGGCAACCCAGATAACACGTTGTATCGATGTACAAGATGTGTGGCGATAGATAATTATGCCCTTACCAGTGACGAACATGAAGCACATTTTTGGGGTTAATGTGTTTCCTCGTAGGATAAGTATTAACGCTTATGTGTGATGTGCCAAAATATGGGGTTTTGCGGTGTTTTTTTTGGACGTCAGAATAGTAAATTAGTCAATGTTGAGTTTGAGCATGAACTGTTAGCGTCCCAATATAACAGTAGGATCAAGTGGGTAGGTTTGTTTTACGTCACCACCCAACAAAGACAGAAGCTCACGGCTTTTGCGTGAGCTGAAACAAGCATCCAATTGTGGGACAGTGAGATCAATTAATGTGTTGTTTGTCCTCTTACTCTTATCAAGGTTTCTATTTTTCTTCCGAATGTAAATGCTTCATTAAGTGATCAACAAGTGTGATGATATATTCTTCACACATGAGAGATGACTTTGAAAACAACAACAACATACATTTGAGTCAGCTTTTGTAATCACGGGCCTCCAGTCAACCTGTGGTTATGCTATAGTTAGACGCAACTACACAAAAATGACGATTTGAAATAAAGCCTTCGTATTTGATTTAAATATGTGCTAAGCTAGGTATTAGGCCAGTTACAAAAACATTACAAACAATGCATTTACACTAAAACAGCATATGTTCAAAAGAACCAAAGTACTCCCTTACATGCAATGCGGAATGTCAGTCCAAGGTACTCCTGTACAGGTGAACAATATGATCATCATGCCCGAGTTACCTATTACAGAATGCCAAACCAACATGTATTATGTTTACGTGCAGTTTATGTGGATTGATATAGGGCATATTGCTTAGAAGGACTCCGTAATAACTGCATCTGAAGACTCATAAAGACAGACCTTCAACCTCAACAAGGCTGTCTACAAACTCGAGAAAGAGCCCCTGAAAGAGATATTGCACCTGCAAAAAAGACATTTTGAACACTTTCCAGACGATGAGCGGTGTGGATAAGATGGACTATGAAGACACATCTCAATCAGAGAAAAAATGTCTCGGTGGTCATAGTACTTATATCTGCAATGATGTCAGAACCCATGCAACAGTCATACAACTTGTTCAGAAAAAAAACAGACAGCTAAGAGCCAACCATTAGATTGCCTTGCTGATAAACAGCCAGCGATTAGAATGTCCTTTGAACACAAACATCTTCCACTTGTCGCCCAAGAGAACACTCCCTGCCTATGACACGAGGGTGCCACCAGATACTGACCATATTATACTTAGACTTGAAAAACAACTAAGACGCGGCTACTGTGAGGAAATAGTGTGCAGCAGATGCGAGGAATGCAATGACAAAAATCGACAAAATGGGTCCATGCAACTTTTGTATACGATAACAAATTATAATCAATCATGTATTCAGAACATTTAGTTGTGATTATACATGTTGCGCTATGTTTGTGTTTTGCCATTTCTACTGATGTACATGTCGATCGCATGATTAAGCGGTCAAATCCGGGAGATTGTTGCGTCAAAAAGCGCGGTATTTCGCTAATGACCCGGTACATTGCTTTGAAACGTTCAGAATATCAGGCATCGTATGAGGCTTTCTTCGGGTACAGTTTCGGATCATTATATATACAGTCATTTGTTCAGGTATGCATCGTTCTAGAACAGTGTTAGCAATACGTTCACAGTATTTAAAGCAAATCGTGAGCAACTGGAACTCATTTTTATTCATCATAAGATATGAGAATGCAATGTTTCTAAGCAATACACATAACTATTTCTTGGTTTGAGACAAAACTACAACAATCAAACGCCGCAGAACACAAAACTGCTACAGGTTGTTTAAAGTGATAATGTCAAACAAGACAAAAATGTCTCTCATTGCCCCCGAAAAGCTGTAAAGTTAAGGTTGGGGGTTGTTATTATGTGACCACACACCAGGAGTACCTTACAATTAACCGTTTAAAAGAATTCTTGCTGGACGATGTGCAGTTCAGATAATACATGTACCTGACGAAAACACAGTCAACACAGGGGGTGGGGGTGGGAGCGAGGAACACGCTCATTCAGCCACTGCCTGTCTATCTGTCTGTATGTCCTAAAGTCTGCCTGTATGTTAATCCCTCTATCTGTCTGTCTTTCTATATTTGTGTCTGTCCCTGTCTGTCTCTGTCTCTCTGTGTCTGTATCTCTCTCATTCACCTGACATGTACACACCACAGTTCTGCTCATCACTGTTATCATAACAGTGTTCATACCCATCACAGCGGTACCACGCATATATACAGCGGTTGTTCCCGCACTTCCACTGGTTAGTTCTGCACTCTGGGGAGAAGAGCTCTAAAGTGTAACAGCAGGCATGTGAACTAAAATGAAACACACACGACACACACACACACACACACACACACACACACACACACACACACAGACAGACACACACACACACACACACACATACACGCACACACACACACACGCACACACACATACATACACACACACGCACACACACACACGCACACACACACACACACACAAAGAAACACACACACACACACACACACACATACACACACACACGCACGCATGCACGAACACACACACAGAAACACACACACACACACACATAGAAACGCACACACACACACACACACATACACATACACACACACACACATACGCACACACATATATCTATATATATATACGACTTGTGTCTGTCTGTCTGTGTGTCTGTGTGTGTGTCTGTGTGTGAGTTCGCGATGCACGGCCAAAGTTCTCGATGGATCTGCTTCAAATTTGGTGGGCATATTCAGGTAGACCCGGGACAGGACACAACCTGGTCGATATTTCAACACGTGCTCTCAGCGCGCAGCGCTGAACCGATTTTGGTTCCACCTCAGCTATTTTGGTTCCACCTCAGCTACCCGGGCCCCCATACCGACACACCAAAGCCAAAGTTCTCGGTGGATCTTTTTTCAAATTTGGACACCGTATTCAGCTACACCCCGGACACAATATCATCGATGAGATATTTCAACACGTGCTCTCAGCGCGCAGCGCTGAACCGATTTTGGTTTTTGTGTTCATTTCACCATTATAAGTAACTCTTCCTTATCTTCTCATCTTCTCCAGGTTTTCAGCGTTTACCTCCCTTCCTTCGTATGGTGCACTATAGTATGAGTGGGGCGTGTTCGGATATTCCCGGCGTTCTGTTACTATTTTTAGAAGGTCACCGCAGTGTCCAGAACGTAAATTGGACCCGTAAATTATCCTCACTGTAAAAGTGCAAAGGTCGAATCAATTTATAGCCACGCGAAAAATACACTGTCATCTATCTCTCTATAGATACGGCTTCTCTGTGTTTGTGTGTGTGTGTGTGTGTGTGTGTCTCTCTCTATGTGAGCAACACCTGGGGATTGTTCAGTTCTGTTTGTGATGTGGTCTGGCGGCTTTTGTGTATTTGTATGTACTGGCCTTCCTTTGAAAAGCCATAACAGTTCAAAAGGGCTTACAGATAAGCTATAAATTGCTCAATCCTGTTTGAGTGGAGTTCGCCTCCAAAGGTGATTAACACGGTTACATTCGTCGACAAGGATGGGACTCGATATGGTCAGGAATGGCATTATGGCCACTGAATCATTTTCGTGCTGTTCCCATTCCACGAATCTGGGAGGGACCTAAGCTTGGCGGGTCCATTGTTCGGATCCGGCGAAGCCGGCGTACGGCTCTAAGTACTTCTTCCCGGCGAAGCCGGCTACTCGGCGAAGCGGGTATTCATTCTAGTACATACATACATACATACCCACACACACACACACACACACACACACACACACACACACACACACACACACACACATACACATACACTTTGCATCCACACATATACAAACACTGAGACAGGCAGGAGCTTAAACATGAAACAGTGCACATACATACACAATCACATCCATAAGCACACACCACATACATACACAATCACATCCATAAGCACACACCACATGGGACGGTGAGCTGAACAGTACTGTTCCACACAAAGTATTTTACCTTTAAAGACGATGGTGTGTTCTTCAAAGGACATCATCAGACAAGTCACACTGCACAGAGAACACGCAGGTTGTTTAGTGTTGGTGACCACGTCATCAAGTGGAGGGATGTTCCATGGGGTAAACCCCGCTAGATGTGGGACAGGAAACAGAACTGTTTGAACAAGAAGGAATTTACCTTTAAAGATGACGGTTTATTCTTGGAAAGACAGTACAGAGTCAATCTTGGGCATAATAACAACATTAGCATCACACTCAATTAATCTAGTTCTAAACACTAGTAAGGGTTCAGAATTTTGGAGTGTGATTGATCAATAAGCTGAACTTGTTTTTGAACTATTTGTCTCTGACCTCGGAGCAGGGAACGTGCAAAACATTAGCTAGTCTACAGAGTGTACCTGGAGTTGCATGGATTTGGTTTACCAGAATCAGGAATGAAAACAATAGCTTGAACAGCAGAATCAGGACCCTGGATTTAACCAAGAACAAATTGCCAATTGTAATCAAAATATAATACTAATGATAGCTATAACCATCTAGTATTGTTCAGACAGCACTTAAAATGAGGTAGAAGAGTCTAGAAGAGAGCAAGTTGTATAACTCTCTTGAGTAATTTACATCAACAAAATGAGTAAGACAATTGTAAAACATAATATTTGGTTCCATACCGGCAAGTCGCACAGTTGTTTGCCTCCATCAGTAGTGTGACATCTGATAGAAGCCCCCGACAAGTCCAGAGAGCAATTGATAATGATGAACATTATGTATAAGAATGTGAAGAGATACAATTGCCGATGGTGATCCTGCTTCAAGATTGATCGCGTATTGCAGATTAGGACTGTCTTCTGTGAAAGCTTTGCAGAAGTGATTGGCACTTTCCCGTCCCGCCTCCACCTGTGCATCTGTAAAGAAAACGTGAATACAACATACACCTTTCAATCACAAACATAAACATTACAATACTGCTATAAGCGCTAAGTATCATCCCTTCACACTAACCCACCTACACATACACACAAACATTAGAAAACAAAGAGTGTCTCTGGGAGAACAGTATAATTGTGCGCATGTGTGTACATGGTAGTGTTGGCAGTCAATTAAAAGCAACAAATATACAATGAGTATGTGAACGATGCAAAGGCTGGTGAATGATCAGCTATTGCACATGTAGACGCCGTATATTCGGCTGTATCGATGGTTTTGGGGTTTAATGTCTCTTCAGCAGATGCTAGCTGCTATTCGAGACCGGGCTGTATCGAGAGCGCGCCGCCGCCACGTGTAAACAAAGCGTTGCCGACAACATCCTCTGTCTTTTTGACACCACGTACAGCTTAAATGTATGGTTGTGGGAATGAGTAAGGTTTGTATCTAGTACATGTGTGGTTTTCAACGAGAAATATGCACGTAAACGAACATACGAACCGATGTGCAGATCTGTCCTCACTCAAGCATATTTTCTCACTTTCATCCCATCCTACACGCCTCTTTATCGATAAATGGACTGACAAGCTAAACTATTATGTTCATTGGTGTGTCTTGCGTTGATATGTGAAATATCACCTTTCAAAGCGGTCTGTATTGTGCAAACATTCAAAAGAAATGAAGCAATCAAAACTGTGTGATACCACATCGCCGCAACGTCTGGTTCGGAATAAAATTGTCTCCGCGCGTTGGAAACGATACAGCATCCACACACCCAAGCCAACCATCGCGTGACGTTACGGCGGCGCACGCTCGGTGCAGCCTTGAATATACGGGGTGATGTATGCCTTGAATGCAGAAACTATATGGCCTGGTGCATGCAAGAGCTATGACCACAAGCTATGACCACAAGCTATGACCACAAGCACTTTTTAGTTGACCCTGTGAATGTAGGTGTGTTAACCTTCATCGGTTCACGCACTGGACTACACAGTCCGGATCATGTGGGTCGTGTACGACCCATACTTTAAAAGAAATATTCAACGTAAAAAGTATGAGTCGTCCACGACCCACGCCATTCGAATACAGGCAAAAACACCATAGTTACTGCCTCATTGCGGAGTATGAGTCGTACACGACCAAGTAGGAACACACATCGTACACTTCTTCTTTAATTCCATATGGGTCGCCCACAACCCACATCATCCGGACTGGCCAGTTCAAATTATGTTATTATTCATTTCTTTGTTTACCAAAATTATCCTTTAGAAAGTGGTCGATTGGAGGGTCCTAATATAAAGTGTTTGAGGATTACATGAAGTTTAAACCGAAACCTCCGAATATTTTCAGAAATAGAGACACTTTTTTGAGGTTCTGGGTATCCCACGACCCAGGAAGAACGGTGAAGAATACATTTAAGCTACAATAAACTGATCATTGGAGATAGCTTTCTACGCGTGAGAAAAGATACGAGTGAATAACTGTCAGTATAATCATGTGAAATAACACAATTTGTGAAAGGCTTGCTGTGAGTGATGTCTCTTAGATGGAAACCAGTTCGATCTGGAATTGACTCCCAGCTGAATCATGGCTGTTGAGTTGTTTCAGTTGGATGAACGACTAGACTGAGTATTCGCTACATGCAGACCCACGCAACATCTGACTGCAGTCAGATAAAAACAGATGTTTTGACCCAACACTGACAAACATTGACAATAACCACCGAGCTTCACAGACTTTGATTTTTCACGCACACACACACACACACACACACACACACACACACACACACACACACACACACACACACACACACACACAAAATATGACACTACCAGCCTGTTTCCGCAGATTGAGCCAGAATGTTTTGTTTTGGCAAATCGACGTTGCAGTTCTGGAGCAAATGATCAACATTTCTTTGCGAATGCGCGTTCAAACGTGTGTTTTTTCTCCATAATATAACAATGCACAGCTCGAAAATATGACCAAGAACAAATCTACGGTACTTCGAAGAAAGAGGAATAACAACATTATTGTCCAATAATACGACTTGCAATTTACCGTGTGCGCTGTAAAATCTCCCTACCTTCAAAGCAGATGTAACCGAGTGCCAATTTACTTTCCTCTTTCTTACCGAGCTCAAACACTCAAGCAAACGACACAAGTTATATTAACCAGGTTCTTTTATTCCATACGATGAAATGGGGAATGTGTGGGATAACGGGGGTTTACTTTCAAATACAAAACTTTCAATGTATTACTATAGGACTAAACAACTCAAAACAAAACCGCTCTCAACTCTTCACTCTAAAACTACATTCTAAATTCTCCCTCTAAGCTACCCTTTAAAAACACACTAAATCCTTTCCCCAAACTACACTCTACTCTAAATCCTCACTCTCAACTTTAATCCAAAAACCACAATGAGACTCTAATCTAAAACAAACGAAATCTAAAAAACAACCTAAAAGCAATTCTTAAAAAAAAACCAAATCTACAAAAACTCTAACAAAACCTGACCAAAATCCCTCCACTAAAACTAACTGCTCCCCTCTAACGAAATCTAGTCTACGAAAACCTAACGAAACTAAAACCCAGCTAAAGAACCCGTCTACTGAACCCAGCTAAAAAGAACTAACTAAAACCCCGTCGCACACTCAGCCATCCTGCAAAGCACAGAATGCACGCCGTAAGCATACGTAAACAAATCAACAATTTCAAATACCACAAACTAACTCGTTGAACAACAAAACACATCATTCCTACCAAATAACATGCCTACAATACCGTTCTCTCAAACAACGGTTTTCTAAAGCATTCAACAAACAAAAGTCTTCCCAAACATTCCAACTCACAAAACAATCTACTTGAACATTCAAATAAATCCTTTCCCCAAGCAGCATACTATTCTTCTCACTGCTTACCCATTTACAGAAAGAAAATTGTATTAACCTACCAGCAAAAGAATTCTCACATCCCGAAAAGATTTCAGCCCGTGACAGACATGTCACACAACGGCATCAAAAACACGCCGCACAAAATACACGCTGTCTTCACTCCAAGACCCCAAGCAAAAAGACAGTTTTAGCGGCCACATCCTGTGCGCCGGTGTCACAAGGTTAATACATCTTCGACTCGAGGGGTGTCGGGCAGCCCCACTTTCTTTAGTTAGTGTCTAACGTCACCTTCAACTATTCAAATTTACATCGCGGCGGAGGGAAAAAGGGAGATGGAATAAAGCCACCTGTCAATTGTTTCTTGTTCACAAAAACATTAATCACAAAATTTACTCCAGAGGCTTGTACCAAAAAAGCGATCGTTTTACCTATGCAAATTTTAGAATCGGCTCTTCCGCGAGACCAATTCAATAGAAACGAAACAGTCTCGGAAACCTTAATGGATCCCCGATAGTACAGGTTTGAATCCTCGATAGCACAGAGGTACCACGAGTTCACACGGATGCACAAAAGTGCATGTGTACCGTAACTGTCGTTCCCAAGCTCACACAGACATAAAGCAGACATCTTCATTTTCTTCCAAGGGAGAAATCGTTGGTCATAAAGTCTTGCAGGACCCAAACCTACCTCTGCACGCTTACTTTTCTTTTCGTATGTTGCTTCGCAAAAATAAAATGTCATTGGTTTTCTCAACTTGTCAACAGTCAAAATTACCGAAGAACACAGAACTGGGAAATGACACTGATTGAAATACGAAAGATCTTCGAAGAAGAAAGTTTTAATGACGCCATGTGGTCACACCTAACTCGAGAACTAAGCGTCGCTTAGAACCAGCGCCCTTCCATTACTTAGTTAAGGAGTTTAATACACAGTCGGTACTCCCGGGAAAATTTGATTTCATTTGACAGACACATGCATATTTATAGTCTCTGAAACAACCTTTCTAGGTACCCAAAAGTGGCAGCAGCTATACGTAATTTTAAGGCAAAGTATCCGTAATAGTTTGAAAAATGCACTTTAGAAAAAACATTTTGTTGCAAAAAACGGCAATACCAGTTTAACCGCAGGCAGCAGAGTAAATATTTCTGAGAGAACTATCAAGTAATTGAAAGTACCTGTAATGAGATAGCTCATTTGCAAAAAGTGTGAGAGTTCAGTTCCGAAGTACACCCCCTAATTTTTTAAGTCAAACTTATGCCATGAAAGCATTTTGAGAGGCACTATTACAGGTAAGGGTCGAGGATAATACACCGGGTGTCTAAATCAAAGGTCAGTGGTGTTCGCATTCAGGCAGCAGTGACTCGGGACAGAGAATAGTTGCAAGCAACAAGTGCCGCCGACCAGTTTCTTTCCTTCCAGCCGGAGAGGAGCGATATGAATACATTAACAACCTCACGCCTGGCCTGCGCAGCGCAATGGGCTATGCTATCATATCACAGGTGCACGTTTGGTTGGATGGTTATCACAGAATCGCTGTCAATGACAGCAACGTAGACGGCGCATCGCATCACGTGTGCCTTCTACGAAATCGCTACTGGGATTGGTCTTGAAGTTCCACAGGTCCAATGAAAAGTAACGTACTCGTCGTCATACAGACTGAAGTGCCGCGACAATTGGGTGGCAGTAACTTGGGCAGTGCACCATATCACGTGCCTTATCCTAATTCGCTAAGACGAGGGGTGGACTGACACGATATCCACATATCCAATGAAAACACGTGCAAGTTCGAACAGCATTCGTCGAGTTGGAAACTGAAGTGCCGCGAAACAAGCGGGTGGCGCTGAGTAGGTGCAGGTCTCGTGAAAGAGCCAATCAGACAGCGATACCAACAGTAGACAACGATTCTACTGTCGACCAATAACCAGTACGTAATGATATTACTTATTATGTTAATGCTAACTAGGAATCTTCCTTATTCTGCTAGTAAGATTTAGTAAGTGTGTGTGTGTGTGTGTGTGTGTGTGTGTGTGTGTGTGTGTGTGTGTGTGTGTGTGTGTGTGTGTGTGTGTGTGTTTGTGGTTTTATCGACAAATGGGGACGATTGTCACTGTACAGCAGTCGTGCAACCCCATTTGACTGGATTTGAGCAGATTGAGCGACCCCATTTGATTGCTGCCCAGCATCCCTGTGGACAAACGGACTTGATTTTCACACACATTTTTACACACGTTTTAGCTCTGCACTTTGTGGTCGGCTCTACTAAACCATTTGCGATTTGTATCATGTGACTTCAAATGACTTTACAGTTACTGTTTTCATCAGAATTAAGTTTCTAGTGTTAAGTATGAACCGCGTAGGTGCCTTCTTGTTACTATTTATTTTAATAAATGTCATAATACTACCAAGATAGTGTAGAAGCTTGATATTTCTTGTCTATCTCTCTCGGACACACTAACACACACACGTACAAAGTAGCCTACCTTATGTTGTGTTATTTCTGTTGAAGAATGGGGGGGGGGGTGAAAAGAGAGAGATAAAGATACATGGTGGACAGTGATATCACTGATAAACATTGCCCGTTGTGTTCTGAATGGTCTAAAAAGCAAAGCCTTCTATAAAAAATATATATATAAAAAAGATAAGCAACACGTAGCCTCCGAAGCAAGTGGACTTACAGTACTTGGTTTCACCAAAATATTTGGAAGAAGTGTTGTCAAGTGCTTGTATAACTGTGTTTTAATTTTAAATGTGTCAAGCACAAAGAGCATAATTGTAAAGTTATGATGTTGCGCTATATAAATGCTCATTTATTATTATTTAAGTTATTGAGACATCCCAGTGCACTAAGGGATTTATAGAGCAAATCGAGAAAATTCATTATTGGACGAAGCGCATAGCGCTGAGTTCAATAATTATTTTCGAGATTTGCTCTATAAATCCCTTAGCGCACTGGGATTGTTTCAATAACGATATTGTCAGTACCGCCGTAGAAAAAAGAAGATTCCAAACGCACATTTTGCAACGCGCATTTGAATAGGCATAACTGTGTGGTCAGGTCGTGTACAGTAAAGATCTACTTTTGTGTGGGGTGTCTCAAGTGTGTCGTGCTTTCGTCACACGCATTTTAATTTCTGTTGGTAAATTCCAGTGTAGCGTTAATCTGAACAGTGATGATCTTTCAGAGAGACCTCATTTGAACTCGGAGAAAGGAATGTGCTCTTTCGTATTTGCGATTCGAAACCTCCAGTCGAGCTTCGACGGATTGACTGTGCGGAGTGACTCCCCTTGAATTGACTCGAAGCGGTACTCGACGGTTCGCACATTTTCAAAACAAATGTGGCATATTTCTCGTGTTGTATCTTCACTCATCGGGGAGTCTGATACTAAATATGAACGGTAAGAATGCTCTGAACCCTACACGTATTATATCCCCATCGTGTTTTCGTTCACATTTGCCCAACATGTTAATTTGCTGAGCGGGGTTAATGTCGTCTGCTAGGCCGCTACCTGGGCAATCGAACCACTGCAGTCTGCACTGAGTCTGCATGCATGATATATGGTAAGAACGTTCTGAACCTTACACGTTTTCGATTACGATTGTTCTTGCCTTGAAATAATAATTCGGAAACCATTCATTTACTGAACTGATGTAGTCGTATTTCTGTGTAGTCTGCCACAGAGTCGATCGAGTCAGTCTTCCAAACTGGTCTAGCTGGTACGTTATCGGAATAACACTTGTGTTTTCTGTCAGCCGCTGCGGAATTGTATACTAACTCATCATTTGGTAATGTGGATGATAAGCTACATGCCACTAACACGGCATATGAGAAGAACCTATGCAAGTCAGCGAAAATTAGATGAAACACAGCGGCTTCTATTTTTAGATCACTGGCACTGGCACAGGCACATGCAATCTGTCAGAAAAAACCCCACTTCTGCTTTAATTGAGAAGCAGGGAATTTATGGTCATTTGGTATTGTGGAGAATATAAGCTACATGTCATTAATTAATTCTGAGGATGAGAGCACAGTCTCGCTTAGGCAAAGGGCGGAAGAATACGCTCTGTGGAAAAGTTAGCGCACTCGAAGAGTGCGCTAACAGTTTTAGCGCATCGCCATTAACCAATCAACTGGTTCAGATCAGTCATGTGACACCAGTACTTAATGACAATTATTATTATTATTATCATTATTATTATTAATTATTATTATTATCATTATTATCATTTAAGTTATTGAGACATCCCAGTGCACTGAGGGATTTACAAAGCAAATCAACGAAGCGCATAGCCCTGAGTTCAATAATTATTTTTCGAGATTTGCTCTGGGATTGTTTCAATAACGATAGTGTCAGTACCGCCAGAGAAAAAAGAAGATTCCAAGCGCACATTTTGCAACGCGCATTTGAATAGGCATAACTGTGTGGTCAGGTCGTGTACAGTAAAGATCTACTTTTGTGTGGGGTGTCTCAAGTGTGTCGTGCTTTCGTCACACGCATTTTAATTTCTGTTGGTAAATTCCAGTGTAGCGTTAATCTGAACAGTGATGATCTTTCAGAGAGACCTCATTTGAACTCGGAGAAAGGGCTGTGCTCTTCATTATTTGCGATTCGAAACCTCCAGTCGAGCTTCGACGGATTGACTGTGCGGAGTGACTCCCCTTGAATTGACTCGAAGCCGCGGGACTCGACGGTTCCACATTTTCAAAACAAATGTGGCATATTTCTCGTGTTGTATCTTCACTCATCGGGGAGTCTGATACTAAATATGAACGGTAAGAATGCTCTGAACCCTACACGTATTATATCCCCATCGATTTTTCGTTCACATTTGCCCAACATGTTAATTTGCTGAGCGGGGTTTATGTCGTCTGCTAGGGCAATCAAACCACTGCATGCAGTCAGCACTGACTGAGTCTGCACGCACGAGGCACGCTGGTAATAAGTCTTATAATGGTAAGAACGTTCTGAACCCTACACGTTTTCGATTACGATTGTTCTTGCCTTGAAATAATAATTCGGAAACCATTCATTTACTGAACTGATGCAGTCGTATTTCAGTGTAGTCAGTGCGGCTACGTATGACAGAGTCGCCGGATCGAGTCAGTCTTCCAAACGGGTCTAGCTGGTACGTTATCGGAATAACACTTGTGTTT
>NC_090252.1:47310375-47371119 GCF_037325665.1 Littorina saxatilis
ATGTTCAAAATGACATTCTTTCCGTCCCCTATAGGCGACGAAATAGGTCAAATTTTGTGCATTTTTTAGAGCAAAATTCTTCGATGCCGGAGCCAGTACTGCACCCAGTGCTGTTGTAGTGCAAGTGCACTAGAAAGGCACTGCACCCAGTGCCGCCTCTTAGGTAACCATCCACACTTTAGGTGTGTGTGTGTGCGTGTGTGCCGTGTGTGTGTGTGCATGTGTTTGTATGTGTTTGTATGTGTGTCTTTGTGTGTGTATGTGTGTGTGTGTTAGTTTGTGTGTGGGTGTGGGTGTGTGTGTGTGTGTATGTGTGTGAACAGAATAAGAAGATTTGCTCCCGCTTTAAGCATGAAAAGCATAAAACTGGTATAACACGTGGGACGCCCCTCTCTGCTGTGGTTAACAAAATAACGCAAACCAGTGCCACGCCCATGATCGAGGGGGGGGGGGGGGGAGTAGAGAGTGGATGTGTGTCAGTGCCTGCCTGTGTGTGTGTGCGGGCGTTCCTGAGCGGCGTGTGAAATTGTGCGTCTGTTTGTTCATTAGTTTGTTTGCGCGCGCGCGTTGTGTTTAATGTGTGTGTGTGTGTGTTAGTGTGTGTGTTAGTGTGTGTGTATGTATGTGTGTGTGCGTGTGTGTGTGTTTTGTGTGTGTGTGTATGTGCATGCATATGTGTGCTTGTGTGTGTGGATGTGTTTGTGCGTGTGTTATTTGTGTGTGTGTGTGTGTGTGTGTGTGTGTGAAAAGAAAAAGGAGTGTTGTTCTCCCCCCCCCACACACACACACACGGACGTTTGCTCCCGCTTGTTCGTTAAATACAGGGAAAGATGAATGACATCTTGCTCACTGTCCCTTTATGAGCCATATGAGTCCCTTCTCCTCCCCATCCCACACCCCCCCCCTGCCCCACACCCCCGCTTGCAATCCCAAACCATCCCTCCCCCTGCCCCACACCCCCTCCCCCTGCCCCACACCCCCGCTTGTAATCCCAAACCATCCCTACCCACACGATATTGTACATTTTTACTCATTTATCTCATTGATAATATCTAGTCACCGCTTGAAATGCACAGGCCTTTGTTTGGGAATAACGTCCGTTGGAACAGAAAACAACCTAGTTCTCTCTCTCGCCTTTTTCTCAAGATTTCTTTTCGTTCAAAATAACCGAACAGTATATAATTGAGTATCCCTGCTACCACAATGAAAGATACCCTGGCCATCATAACTCCGCTATTTGCCCCTTCAAAAACATGTTTTGCCTTTTAGCAGACAACATAATGCTGGAACCTAAAATAGAATTGAAAACACCACCCAAACACCCTTCAGTCAAGAAAAAACGATTAGTGAATGCATTCGTTGGGCCCCGACGTGAAAAACACCAAACTTCGCCTTCGCAGACGTTGTTTCAACACGCTTCCCGGACCGCTGCGCGGAAAAAGTGGCATCACTCTAGTGTTGGTTTTGAACTTTGTACGCGTCCGGCGCAAACAGTTTATAGCGGCATCTTTACAAAGACTTAGGAGCATCTGAGATGGTACCCGACAAAAAACAACAACACTGTAAATCTATTTATTTTGTTCTTCTTCAAAAGCTATTTGCAAAATGAACAATCTATACGTCCATAACACATACTTTAATTAAAGTGAACTCGACTTAATCGCAAAGAGCAATTTATATCTTCTGTTTTGGCGACGACGACAAATTGCTCCATTTTCAAGTGGGAACGGCTCGCAAAGGCCCCGTCCTGGCTGTGTGAGAAGACAAAAAAGAAGGTCACCGTCACTTGTCGTGCTGAGTTGTTGGGCGTTTTCCCCGCAACGTCTATAATCTCAAAAAGAGGGGCAAACCCGTTGCTTTTGACAACATCAGTAGGAATTCATGTATGCATCTGCCAAAACAAAAAGTCAACGTAGATTATTCAGCAGTTATCGAGGGTTTGAAACTTCGGAAATAGCAAGAAAACGCCCTCTTTGGGGGCAAATGCCGCTCAGCAGCATTATTTTTGTGCGCAGCCGAACCGCCACGCCGCACGTCGCGGCCGTGCCGCCGTCGCGTCGCCCATATTGAAACACGCGTTCTTTGTTTCTACTGTTGCCATCTGTTTTGCCGCCAAGGTCGCGTTGCTTCTGCGCCGCCGTCGCGTCACTATATAGAAACACAGTTTAAACCACCACTGAAAGTGTGAACGTATCCATCGGGGCAATTGATAATCTGAGAAATGAAGCAATGAATAAAAAATAAATAAACACATGAGCACATCTGTGGCCCTTTGACAGTACACATGCACAGTAACCTAGGTTGTTGCCATCACTCAGGCATGGCGTCCACAAACACTCAAACAGAAACACACACAGACACACAAACCGACATCTGTATAGTACAGTCATTGTACTTTCTACGATATCGGCCTTATTTGGGAGTCCCTATGTTGTTTGCCCTTCAACATTGGTTGGAACAAGGTTTTATTCAGTAAGACATGGTACAGTAGTAAAACAAGAAATAATAGGAACACGAACTCAAGCGAACGCTTATAGTACGTGCCCTATACACGAATGGTGGATAATACAAATGTGATGTCGGACAGAGAAAATTCTAATATATGCTATGTCATTATCTGGGTCAAAAACAGGGTCAAAATAAACCAAACAAAGAGTAAGACAGAACTAAAGCAGGGGAAAGACGGGGGGGGGGGGGGGGGGGGGGGGGGAAGGAGAAAGAACGATAGACATGTGGAGTGTGTAAAAGCCTGACAGTGTCTGTGACCAGAAACTGATGGTTTACGGGAAGCTAACTGTACCTTTAAGCTCAGATATACTAGGCAACCCAGATAACAAGTTGTATCGATGTACAAGATGTGTGGCGATAGATATGCCCCTAACAGTGACGAACATGAAGCACATTTTGGAGGTTAATGTGTTACCTCGTAGGGTAAGTATTAACGATTATGAATGATGTGCCAAAATATGGGGCTTTGTGGTTTTTTGACTCACATGCGAAGCAAAAGTGAGTCTATTTAACGTTGGATATTTCTTGGACACTATTCAGTCTATCAGTACCAAATTTGGCAAGATGGTGTATGATGACAAGGCCCCAAAAAACATACATAGCATCTTCACCTTGCTTCAAGGTCAAGGTCGCAGGGGCCATAAATGTTGTCTAAAAAACAGCTATTTTTCACATTTTTCCCATTTTCTCTGAAGTTTTTTAGATTGAATACCTCACCTATATATGATATATAGGGCAAAGTAAGCCCCATCTTTTGATACCAGTTTGGTTTACCTTGCTTCAAGGTCAAGGTCACAGGAGCTCTTCAAAGTTGGATTGTATACATATTTTGAAGTGACCTTGACCCTGAACTATGGAAGATAACTGTTTCAAACTTAAAAATTATGTGGGGCACATGTTATGCTTTCATCATGAGACACATTTGGTCACATATGATCAAGGTCAAGGTCACTTTGACCCTTATGAAATGTGACCAAAATAAGGTAGTGAACCACTAAAAGTGACCATATCTCATGGTAGAAAGAGCCAATAAGCACCATTGTACTTCCTATGTCTTGAATTAACAGCTTTGTGTTGCATGACCTTGGATGACCTTGACCTTGGGTCACATGTATTTTGGTAGGAAAAATGTGTAAAATATTGTTTTTCTCAGTTTTATTGTAAAATTATTCTGAAAGAAAGATCAAGGTCTGTTCAGCATGTGAGTCGTGTGGGCTTTGCCCTTCTTGTTTATTTTGACGTCAGAATAGTAAATTAGTCTATGTTGAGTTTGAGCATGAACTGTTAGCGTCCAAATGTTTGGGACAGTAGGATCAAGTGGGTAGGTTTGTTTTACGTCACCACCCAACAAAGACGGCTTTTGCGTGAGCTGAAACAAGCATCCAATTGTGGGACAGTGAGATCAATTAATGTTGTTTGTACTCTTACTCTTATCAAGGTTTCTATTTTTCTTCCGAATGTAAATGCTTCATTAAGTGATCAACAAGTGTGATGATATATTCTTCACACATGAGAGATGACTTTGAAAACAACAATAACATACATTTGAGTCAGCTTTTGTAATCACGGGCCTCCAGTCAACCTGTGGTTATGCTATAGTTAGACGCAACTACACAAAAATGACGATTTGAAATACAACCTTCGTATTTGATTTAAATATGTGCTAAGCTAGGTATTAGGCCAGTTACAAAAACATTACAAACAATGCTATTACACTAAAACAGCATATGTTCAAAAGAACCAAAGTACTCCCTTACATGCACTGCGGAATGTCAGTCCAAGGTACTCCTGTACAGGTGAACAATATGATCATCATGCCCGAGTTACCTATTACAGAATGCCAAACCAACATGTATTATGTTTACGTGCAGTTTATGTGGATTTATATAGGGCATATTGCTTAGAAGGTCTAGAAGGACTCCGTAATAACTGCATCTGAAGACTCATAAAGACAGACCTTCAACCTCAACAAGGCTGTCTACCAACTCGACAAAGAGCCCCTGAAAGAGATATTGCACCTGCAAAAAAGACATGTTGAACACTTTCCAGACGATGAGCGGTGTGGATAAGATGGACTATGAAGACACATCTCAATCAGAGAAAACATTTCTCGGTGGTCATAGTACTTATATCTGCAATGATGTCAGAACCCAGCAGTCATACAACTTGTTCAGAAAAAAACAGACAGCTAAGAGCCAACCATTAGATTGCCTTGCTGATAAACAGCCAGCGATTAGAATGTCCTTTGAACACAAACATCTTCCACTTGTCGCCCAAGATTAAGAGAACACTCCCTGCCTATGACACGAGGGCGCCACCAGATACTGACCATATTACACTTAGACTTGAAAAACAACTAAGACGCGGCTACTGTGAGAAAATAGTGTGCAGCAGATGCGAGGAATGCAATGACAAAAATTGACAAAATGGGTCCATGCAACTTCTTTTTTCTAGGACAAATTCTAATCAATCTTGTATTCAGAACATTTAGTTGTGATTATACATGTTGCGCTATGTTTGTGTTTTGCCATTTCTACTGATACACATGTCGATCGCATAATTAAGCGGTCAAAACCGGGAGATTGTTGCGTCAAAAAGCGCGGTATTTCGCTAATGACCCGGTACATTGCTTTGAAACGTTCAGAATATTAGGCATAGTACGAGGTTTTCTTCGGGTACAGTTCCGGAACATTATCAGTCATTTGTTCCGGTATGCATCGTTCTAGAACAGTGTTAGCAATACGTTCAATCAATATGAGGCTTATATCGCGCGTATTCCGTGGGTACAGTTCTAAGCGCAGGGATTTTTTTTCTATTTTTTATGCAATTTATATCGCGCACATATTCAAGGCGCAGGGATTTATTTATGCCGTGTGAGATGGACTTTCTTTTACACAGTACATCACGCATTCACATCGGCCAGCAGATCGCAGCCATTTCGGCGCATATCCTACTTTTCACGGCCTATTATTCCAAGTCACACGGGTATTTTGGTGGACATTTTTATCTATGCCTATACAATTTTGCCAGAAAAGACCCTTTTGTCAATCGTGGGATCTTTAACGTGCACACCCCAATGTAGTGTACACGAAGGGACCTCGGTTTTTCGTCTCATCCGAAAGACTAGCACTTGAACCCACCACCTAGGTTAGGAAAGGGGGGAGAAAATTGCTAACGCCCTGACCCAGGGTCGAACTCGCAACCTCTCGCTTCCGAGCGCAAGTGCGTTACCACTCGGCCACCCAGTTCACAGTATTTAAAGCAAATCGTGAGCAACTGGAGCTCATTTTCATTCATCATAAGATATGAGAATGCAATGTTTGTAAGCAATACACATAACTATTTCTTGGTTTGAGACACAACTACAACAATCAAACGCAGAACACAAAACTGCTACAGGTTGTTTGGAGTGATAATGTCAAACAAGAAAAAATGTCTCTCATTTATGGCAATCCGAATGGTGCAAATGTCCCTTCTAGCTCTTGATGTCTAAATAACGCATTATTTAGCTAAATAACGTTTAACTATATCATGCATTATTTAGCTAAATAATGCATTGTTTAACTTAAACAATGCATTATTTACAGATACAGAAAAAAGAGAGCACAAAGCACTAAACAATGCATTGTTTAGCATAAATAATAGATTGTGTCTGTAAATAACCCATTATTTATAAATAATTACGCGTTTTCTCTAAACAATATATTATATGTAAATAAAGTGTTATTTAGATAAATAAAATATTATTTAAATAAATAAAATATTATTTAGATAAATAAAATATTATTTGGATAAATAAAATATTGTATGTAAATAAAATATTATTTAGATAAATAAAATATTATTTAGATAAATAAAATATTATTTAGATAAATAATTTATTATTTACTGTTTTTGCCTTGAAATAGTATTATTACGCTAAATAATGCTTTATATAGCTATATAATAGGTTTCCGCTATATAATTCATGATTTGGTAAATAATACATTATATACCGTAAATAAAATATTATTTACCGTAAACAATATTCATTGTTTAGCGCAGTGCATCGAAGCCGATATTTCTCTTGTTGTTTTTTACCACGTGTTTCCGTGGATCCACGAGAGCTCTGTTGATTCTCAAACTGACCAATCAGACAACTAGCATCTGTACACTAATTAAGCAATTATAGTCCCATTGTTGAGTGTGACGAAAACTCGTGGTGACGATTTTAAAACATGTTGGGTCACGCATGGTCCAATCTTACATGGTCCAATCTTACATGGTCCAACCTTACATGGTCCAACCTTACATGGTCCAATCTTACATGGTCCAACCTTACATGGTCCAACCTTACATGGTCCAATCTTACATGGTCCAATCTTGCATGGTCCAATCTTACATGGACCAACCTTGCATGGTCCAACCTTGCATGGTCCAATCTTACATGGTCCAATCTTACATGGTCCAACCTTACATGGTCCAACCTTACATGGTCCAACCTTACATGGTCCAATCTTACATGGTCCAACCTTACATGGTCCAATCTTACATGGTCCAATCTTACATGGTCCAATCTTACATGGTCCAATCTTACATGGTCCAATCTTACATGGTCCAACCTTACATGGTCCAATCTTGCATGGTCCAACCTTACATGGTCCAACCTTACATGGTCCAATCTTACATGGTCCATATATATTATTGGACCATGTAAGATTGGACCATGTAAGGTTGGACCATGTAAGGTTGGACCATGTAAGATTGGACCATGTAAGGTTGGACCATGTAAGGTTGGACCATGTAAGGTTGGACCATGTAAGGTTGGACCATGTAAGATTGGACCATGTAAGAGTGGACCATGCAAGGTTGGACCATGTAAGATTGGACCATGTAAGGTTGGACCATGTAAGATTGGACCATGTAAGGTTGGACCATGTAAGGTTGGACCATGTAAGGTTGGACCATGTAAGATTGGACCATGTAAGATTGGACCATGCAAGGTTGGACCATGCAAGGTTGGTCCATGTAAGATTGGACCATGCAAGATTGGACCATGTAAGATTGGACCATGTAAGGTTGGACCATGTAAGGTTGGACCATGTAAGATTGGACCATGTAAGGTTGGACCATGCAAGATTGGACCATGTAAGATTGGACCATGTAAGGTTGGACCATGTAAGGTTGGACCATGTAAGATTGGACCATGTAAGGTTGGACCATGTAAGGTTGGACCATGTAAGGTTGGACCATGTAAGATTGGACCATGTAAGATTGGACCATGCAAGGTTGGACTATGTAAGATTGGACCATGCAAGATTGGACCATGTAAGATTGGACCATGTAAGTTTGGACCATGTAAGGTTGGACCATGTAAGATTGGACCATGTAAGATTGGACCATGTAAGGTTGGACCATGTAAGGTTGGACCATGTAAGATTGGACCATGTAAGGTTGGACCATGTAAGGTTGGACCATGTAAGGTTGGACCATGTAAGATTGGACCATGTAAGATTGGACCATGCAAGATTGGACCATGTAAGATTGGACCATGTAAGGTTGGACCATGTAAGGTTGGACCATGTAAGATTGGACCATGTAAGGTTGGACCATGTAAGGTTGGACCATGTAAGATTAGACCATGTAAGATTAGACCATGCGTGACCCAACATGTTTTAAAATCGTCACCACGAGTTTTCGTCACACTCAACAATGGGACTATAATTGCTTAATTAGTGTACAGATGCTAGTTGTCTGATTGGTCAGTTTGAGAATCAACAGAGCTCTCGTGGATCCACGGAAACACGTGGTAAAAAACAACAAGAGAAATATCGGCTTCGATGCACTGCGCTAAACAATGAATATTGTTTACGGTAAATAATATTTTATTTACGGTATATAATGTATTATTTACCAAATCATGAATTATATAGCGGAAACCTATTATATAGCTATATAAAGCATTATTTAGCGTAATAATACTATTTCAAGGCAAAAACAGTAAATAATAAATTATTTATCTAAATAATATTTTATTTATCTAAATAATATTTTATTTATCTAAATAATATTTTATTTACATACAATATTTTATTTATCCAAATAATATTTTATTTATCTAAATAATATTTTATTTATTTAAATAATATTTTATTTATCTAAATAACACTTTATTTACATATAATATATTGTTTAGAGAAAACGCGTAATTATTTATAAATAATGGGTTATTTACAGACACAATCTATTATTTATGCTAAACAATGCATTGTTTAGTGCTTTGTGCTCTTTTTTTTCTGTATCTGTAAATAATGCATTGTTTAAGTTAAACAATGCATTATTTAGCTAAATAATGCATGATATAGTTAAATAAAGCATTGTTTGTAGAGGTTACATGCCGAGTCTCAGTGTTTATTAAAAATAATGGTCGAAGTTGGCGGATCATGAAAAATGCGAGCTTCAGCGAGCTTTTTCATGACCGCGAACTGAGACCATTATTTTTAATAATCACTGAGACGAGGTGTGTAACCTCTTTATTCCTCCTTTCTTCAGTTATTCAAAGAAAACAGGAGTTTTTGTGCAAAAGTTTGATCGAATCCGAATCACTCAACCAGTCAACCTGCGCAGGCGATCGATTAATGCGCGGTTGTATAGTTCCGTGCAAATCATTCCATTCTTGTCAGTTTCCCTGTTTTAGACTAAAATCAAGTACACAGATATGCTGTTATTCTGCTGTGGCGGTAAAGGCAGATATTGTGTGTTCTGTTTATGTTTTAGTATCGTTTCGGATAATGTTCTTTCGTCAAATGGGACTAGCAGACAACTTTTGCACCCGTATTCCAACGTTAATTACTGTATGAAGTTCAGTTTTCTGGGGAAAATAGTGTATGAAACCGCTTTATGTTGTTTAAATTGATGAGATGTGTGCATTTGGTTGCGTGTGATCTGTTTATAAAATGAAATATTGTTGAAAACTGACCGTCGGATTGCAGTCAGTGTTGTCGAAGAAACTGCGTTAAAAGAAGGGGAACTACTCTTGTCGGCAAGAGTATGAGTTACTTGCCTTGGGAATCTGCTTGTGATGAACGGTGTGTGCACGGCAGATCTAGATTCAGAAAACAACCTAACTCATGGATTGTATATGGAGATTCATGTGTTCAGGCCTGTAGTTGTTAATTTAAATGCGGTATGTTTGTATTGTTTGCTCCAGAGATGTATATTTCGTACGTATAGAGCGTTCGGAACTTTTCAGTCGCAAAAGTAGTACCAAAACAGAACAGCTTCTCAACCCATTGCACCATCGAGGATTCAGGCTGTTGCTGGCTCGTTATTTGTTTGGTTGCTGGGTCATTATCGAAAAATAACTAGCTCTACAAGTTTACAGAGGTAAAGAAGCAGAGGGGGGAATAAAGCTAAATAACGCGTTATTTAGCTAAATAATGCGTTATTTAGACATCAAGAGCTAGAAGGGACATTTGCACCATTCGGATTGCCATACTCATTGCCCCCCAAAAGCTGTAAAGTTAAGGTTGGGGGTTGTTATTATGTGACCACACACCAGGAGTACCCTACAATAACCGTTTAAAATAATTCTTGCTGGACGATGTGCAGTTCAGATAATACATGTACCTGACGAAAACACAGACAACAGGTGGGGGTGGGAGCGAGGAACACGCTCATTCAGCCACTGCCTGTCTATCTGTCTGTATGTCCTAAAGTCTGCCTGTATGTTAATCCCTCTATCTGTCTGTCTGTCTATATTTGTGTCTGTCCCTGTCTGTCTCTGTCTCTCTGTGTCTGTGTCTGTATCTCTCTCATTCACCTGACATGTACACACCACAGTTCTGCTCATCACTGTTATCATAACAGTTTTCATACCCATCACAGCGGTACCACACATATATACAGTGGTTGTTCCCGCACTTCCACTGGTTAGTTATGCACTCTGGGGAGAAGAGCTCTAAAGTGTAACAGCATGCATGTGGACAAAAATGAAACACACACGACACACACACACACACACACACACACACACACACACACACACACACACATACACACAGACAGAGAAACACACACATACACGCACACACATACTCACACACACACACACACACACACACACACACGCACACACACACACTCATACACACACACACACACACAAAGAAACAAAGACACGTACACACACATACACACGCACGAACACACACACACACACACACATACATACATACATACATACATACACACACACACACACACACACACACACACACACACATACACATTGCATCCACACATTTACGTACACTGAGACAGGCAGGAGCTCAAACATGAAAAAGTGCACATGCATACACAATCACATCCATAAGCACACACCACATCTGGGACGGTGAGCTGAACTGTTGCACAAAAAGGAGTTTACCTTTAAAGATGACGGTTTATTCTTGGAAAGACAGTAAAGAGTCAATCTTGGACATATTAACGACATTAGCATCACACTCAATTAATCTAGTTCTATACACTAGTAAGTGTTTTGGTTTTTGGAGTGTGAATAATCAATATACTGAATTTGTTTTTGAACTATTTGTCTCTGACTTCGGAGCAGGGAACGTGCACCACATTAGCTAGTCTACAGAGTGTACCTGGAGTTGCATGGATTTGGTTTACCAGAATCAGGAATGATTTACTGCACTGAAAACAATAGCTTTAACAGCAGAATCAGGACCCTGGATTTAACCAAGAACAAATTACCAATTGTAATCAAAATATAATACTAATGATAGCTATAACCATCTATCATTGTTCAGACAGCACTTAGCATGAGGTAGAGGAGTCTAGAAGAGAGCAAGTTGTATAACTCTCTTGAATAATTTACTTACAAAAATGTAGTAAGACAATTGTAAAACATAATATTTGGTTCCATACCGGCAAGTCGCACAGTTGTTATAGCATCCATCAGTGGTTTGACATCTGATAGAAGTCCCCGACAAGTCCAGAGACCAATTGATAATGATGACAATTCTGTTTAGGAATGTGAAGAAATACAATTGCCGATGGTGATTCTGGTTCAAGAGTGATCGCGTATTGCAGATTTGGATTGTCTTCTGTAAAAGCTTTGCAGAAGTGATTGGCACTTTCAAAAAGGGCCTCCCCCGCGCCTCCACATTGGCATCTGCAAAGAAAACGTGAATACAGCTTACACCTTTCAATCACAAACATAAACATTACAATACTGCTATAAGCGTTAAGTGTCATCCCTTCACACTAACCCACCTACACATACACACGCACATTAGAAAACAAAGAGTGTCTCTGGGAGAACAGTATAACTGTGCGCATGTGTGTACATGTTAGTGTTGGCAGTCAATTAAAAGCAATACATATACAATGAGTATGTGAACGATGCAAAGGCTGGTGAATGATCAGCTATTGCACATGTACACGCCGTACATTCGGCTGTATCGAGAGCGCGCCGCCGCCACGTGCAATCAAAGCGTTGCCGCCAACATCCTCTGTCTCTTTGAAACCACGTACAGCTTAAATGTAGAGTAAGGTTTGTATCTAGTACATGTGTGGTTTTCAACGAGAAATATTCACGTAAACGAACATACGAACCGATTTGCTATCGATCTGTCCTCACTCAAGCATATTTTCTCACTTTAATCCCATCCTGCACGCCTCTCTATCGATAAATGGACTGACAAGCTAAACTATTATGTTCATTGGCGTGTCTTGTGTTGATATGTGAAATATCACCTTTCAAAGCGGTCTGTATTGTGCAAACATTCAAAAGAAATAAAGCAGTCAAAACTGTGTGATACCACATCGCCGCAACGTCTGGTTCGTAATAAAATTGTCTCCACGCGTTGGAAACAATACAGCATCAACACACCCAAGCCAACAATCGCGTGGCGTTACGGCGGCGCACGCTCGGTACAGCCTTGAATATACGGGGTGACGTATGAATTGAATGCATAAACTATATGGCCTGATGCATGCACAAGCTATGACCACAAGCTATGACCACACGCTATGACCACAAGCTATGACCACAATATATGACCACACCCAATGACCACAAGCTATGACCACAAGCTAGGACCACATCCAAGCGCGTTTTAGTTGAACGTGCATGTAGGTGTGTTAACCTTCATCGATTCACGCACTGGACTACACAGTCCGGATTATGTGGGTCGTGTACGACCCATACTTTAAAAAGAAGGTTTCAACGTAAAAAGTATGTGTCGTACACGACCCACGCCATTCGAATACGGGCAAAAACACCATAGTTACTGCCTCGTTGCAGAGTATGAGTCGTACACGACCAAGTAAGAATACACATCGTACACTTCTTCTTTAATTCAATATGGGTCGCCCACAACCCACATCATCCGGACTGACCAGTTCAAATTATGTTATTATTTATTTCTTTGTTGACAAAAATAATCCTTTAGAAAGTGGTCGATTGGAGGGTCCTAATATAAAGTGTTTGAGGATTACATGAAGTTTAAACCAAAGCCTCCCAATATTTTCAGAAATAGAGACACTTTTTTTAGGCTCTGGGTAGCCCACGACCCAGGAAGAACGGTGAAGGTTAAACTACAATAAACTGATAATTGGAGATAGCTTTCTACGCGAGAAAAAAAGATACCAGTGAATAACTGTCAGTATAATCATGTAAAATAACCCAATTTATGAAAGGCTTGCTGTGAGTGATGTCTCTTAGATGGAAACCAGTTCGATCTGGAATAGACTCCCAGCTGAATCATGGCTGTTAAGTTGTTTCAGTTGGATGAACGACTAGACTGAGTATTCACAACATGCAAACCCACGTACCATCTGACAGCAGTCAAATAAAAACAGTGTTTTGACCCAACACTGACAGACATTGAACAACTATAACCACCGAGCTTCACACACACACACACACACACACACACACACACACACACACACACACACACACACACACACACACACACTAAAACACTAAAATCAAGGTTCTAATTCAAAACAGTTATGGCAAAGTGCTTTACCGATACACTGACGATGGTGGTTTCTTGCTCCATCCAATCTGTTGCACGGGAAGCGGCATCGTCTCCATCAATCGACCTGTTTGGCATCGGACCAGTTCTCGCTAGACATCGGCGATACGTGCTCTTTGTTATGCTTCGAATGTCGCGAGAACTACGTTCTTCAGCCTTCGCAGCTCTCGCGAGAAAGCCGTACAGCATGCTTCACTTTGCTTGAAATACCGATAAAGATAAAGTGTGTTTTCCTTCTGGGCGGTGCAATTTGCAAATAAAACTTAATCTTTCTTTTAATCGTACTATTCGTAGCAGACAACACAATCTACGCAGTCGAGTCGTACTTGTTTTCAACCTTCTTCAACCCAAGCTTCGACATCTGATCAGAATTTACGCGCAAGTTGTCTCCTTGACACGTGTCGCATTGAAATCGGGAAACAACTGATGACAAACAGAAATGTCTATAAATACATCAAAGGGAGATCTCAGTCGTAGATCGTCGGTGTCGTTTTGGTCTCTTATGTATCAGAAAGACATCAATTGCATTCTGGGACGGCGGAGTTTGATATTCGCTATATGATTGGTCAACACTTCTGCCAGGCCGCGACCATGCCGGACAGCGTCCGACCTATGTCTGACTCGAACAATAACAGCCCACTGTAGACCTTTCATTTGTTTTTACGTGTAGATGTGTTAGAGCAAGTAGGTCTCATGCATCACTTGACATGATCTGCCGAAAATCCACAATAGGATCATATTTCATCCACATTTGGTAATAGCGCCATCACTACTCCAATAGCACCTTCGAGAAAGATCCAACTAAAGATTTCCATCCGGCTTGACGGATGTCGGAATCCAGCAAGTGTTAAAGTGTCGACCACTCCGTCCGTACAGAGAACGCACGCACGAACGAACGAACGAACGCACAGACATACAACTTTTACGAACCCCTAGGCATCATATACGTGAGCCGAAATGCCGCCAAATTACTCAAGAAAAAATGTACAAACACAGACAAATGTTAATGGTTAATATGAATTTGTTCAAGCATCTTTAAGGACATACCAAAAATAAAACAAGACTGTTTACGCTTTGAAAACATATGTATCATACATACATTACTCCAGCTTTAGGGGTTGCGGTGATGGTGTCTGTGTGTGTGCGTGTGTGTAAAACAACAATATTCAATTCAGTCGAACGGTTGATACGCACACACTACCAATACTAAACAATAATGTATTGATCTTTCGTGTTGACTTTGTTAAATCGTCTAATCCAACTAACCATAAACCACAAATCCAAAACGCTCCAAATATGGGACTTTTTCAAAAAATGCATAGATTTCAGACGGACAAAACGGAAATATTCAACATCAAAAATTTCAAAATTTTATCAGGCAAAGTTATTAAACATCCTTTCGTCTATCTTGTGCCAACATTTCCGAGCTTAATAACAACTGCAAATGTATCTAAAAATAAAAAAAATATCCACTACATTTATAAAAATGTCTGTGCAGTTACCATGAACAAGTTTTATTTTTCCTACATAATTGTTTTCCAAAAGGCAAGTTTTCATATAGCAAATGCTATGCAAACCCAGTGCTAAGGAATGGATACCAAAATGTATGATTATTAATGCAATTATTTAATCCAAATTAAAACAAAATTGTAATAGTGCAAAATTGTCATTATCAAATGCATGTAAATGAAGCAATGTCCAAACTGATCTGTTTGCTGCCAAAATATACATATTGTAATGGATGGCCCTATTAGTATTATCCAGGAACTTTAAGCTGAACATTAGTGGATCTAACTTTTGCACTGAGAAACATGTGATACAGATCTAAAAGTGTTCTTCATTGAGATAAGTGAAAGACTGAGAGACTTGTGGACAAATGTTATGATATTAACTGTGTTAGGATGTACTCACCAGAAAACCACTGCACAGTTCGTAGCAGGAAACTTTCGCTGACTAGTTTATGTAGTTTTTATTCGGAATCGTGTGCGTATCGATCGCATTCTTAAGAAACGAACACAATGGAACATAGTCTTCTCTTCGATGACGCCATTTTAGATGACGTGTTGTTCGAGATCTCATCGAAGAAGAACGACGAGAGAATGTTATGTTATGAAATGTGCATGTGAATATTACTGCATGCATTTTAGAATTAATTCATTATTGATAAGATAATGATTGAGTGAAAGGAAACAGAGATTTGGTTTAGTTAGATAAATTGTTTGTATGTTGTTAGAGGTTACCTAGGGAAACGTAAACAAACACTTTTTGGTCGCTTTGACTTGAGAAGGTGTTATACGAGATCTCATCGATGAGAGAATATTATGTTATGAAATGTGCATGTAAACATGGTTATGCATTTTAGAATTGATTCATTATTGATAGGATAATGATTGAGTGCAAGTAAAAAGGAGATTTAGTTCGGTAGGATAGGTTGTTTGAGCGTTGTTAGAAGTTACCTAGAGAAACGTAAACAAACATCCTCGATCGCCTTGACTCTAAGACGATCGAGAGTGTCGGTTCGTTACTAAAGGTACGAAACAAGAAGAAAGGAAGGAGAGACAAGGTGTGTTGTTTATGTTGTTAGGACATGTATTGGGGTAACGTAGACAGTCAGGGGAGATCGTTATAGACGATCGAAACGTTAGCGGTAGCTAGCGGTAACAGGTAAACAAACAAGAAAGGGAATAAATAGAGAAGGGAAAGCAGAAATCGGGGCTTAGCTTATGAAGTTTTCTAGTCGCTAGTTCCTAGCGGTTGTTCTAGTTGTTCCGGGCTTATGCGGGTTCCTGGTTGATGAAGTTCCTAGCAATTGTTCCAGCAATTTGGTTCTTTTGGCTGAGCGAGGGGGTTCTAGTATTCTTCTTCGAGACTGGACTAGGAAGGGATAGCAGTCTACAAGAAGAAAGTGGGGCTATCCGACAGGAGAAATCGGGGCAGAAATCGGGGCAGCTTCTTCGAGACTGGACTAGGAAGGATATAATATTGAGTTAGAGAACACTAGGTTCTAAGCTACACGAAGAGATAGCAGTCTACAGAAAAGAAGATAGTCCAGAACAAGGTCATCATGTGTCATGCCTATTTTTATATGTGAATGAACGATGCACTGATATATTGAAGTTCGATACGAATTTGTTCAGATGAATAAATCTGAACATTGAAACCTGGAACAATTTGTGTTTGCTTTATTCTTCATTAACATTCACACACACAACAATCAACAACCAGAGCCAAAACAGCTCGCGCGCCCATCCCGTTACAATGGTGTCAGAAGTGGGATTTGTGATTCTTTTGTGAAAGACACATTTCTTGGAAATAACCCTGCAGTGGATTCATGGATTAAAGTGTGTGTGTGAAAAAAAAAAAAAAATGGAAATAACCCTGCTGATTCACGGATTATTATCTTCATGTGCTGATTCACGGATTATTATCTTCATGTGCTGATTCACGGATTATTATCTTCATGTGCTGATTCACGGATTATTATCTTCATGTGATTATTCACGGATTAAAATCTTCATGTGATTGTGACAACGTACAACAAGAGAGAAAGAAGAGGAACCGAAGAAACTAGACAACGTACAACAAGAGAGAAAGAAGAGGAACCGAAGAAACTAGACAACGTACAACAAGAGAGAAAGAAGAGGAACTGAAGAAACTAGAAGAAGCATAGCCTGGAGGTGATTTTTATAAACTTTATTGACTTTTGATACATGTTTTATACAGAGCTGTAGCGGATATCGTGGAAGAAGAGGATTTTACAAGAAGGAGATGTCTTTTTACTTTTA
Source organism: Littorina saxatilis (assembly GCF_037325665.1). Taxonomy (NCBI): domain Eukaryota; kingdom Metazoa; phylum Mollusca; class Gastropoda; order Littorinimorpha; family Littorinidae; genus Littorina; species Littorina saxatilis. Next base: position 47,327,699 of record NC_090252.1, read on the forward strand.
TACCAGATGAAGAATGACTTTTCTTCAAAAGTGACTTTTTACGGAGATTCTGCTTGGATTGGACTTGATTGATTTCTGCAAAAGAAGAAAAGAAAGTATTAACAATGATGAATCCTGAACAATTTTATGAACAGTATCTACGTGATGAAGAAACTGAGGGAACAGAATTTCCGATGGGAGGAAATAGTCATAATTCTACTGGAGGTGTTCAAGAACTAACAGTAACAGACAAGACATACAAAGGATCAAGTAGAAGAGGTCTACAAATGAAACCACAACTTTTCGATGGGAGTGATGACTTTGAGACATACTTAGATCAGTTTGAATGTATTGCTGATTTAGGTGGTTGGACACTGAGAGAAAGAACACTCACTCTTGGAGCCTGTTTGAAAGGACAAGCTAGAAGATTCTACGCTGGACTAGCACCTCATGAGAAAAGAGAATATGCCAGTCTTATATTTCAACTGCGACAGAGATTCGGCACAGCATCCAGACATGGGGTGTACTGGACCACACAGTTTGAAAACAGAAAAAGACTACCAAATGAAGGATTGGCAGACTTTTCTGATGAACTTCTTCTACTTGCACAAAGGGCATATCCAAATGTTGGGTCATCAACTCAACATCAACTTGCACTACAGCAATGGTATAAAAATATGAGTCCAGACATAAAATGGCGATGTTTGGAGAGAAACTGTCAAACCATTCGAGAAGCTGAAGAGGTGGCTGACATGTATGAAGCTATCATGGTACCACAGAAAAAGAAAATCTTCATGGTCAACGGAGAAGAATCAATGATGATAGATTCTTCACCGGAGACATCTACTCGAAATCGTCAACAACAAAAGGAAGACAGACGATGCTGGACATGTAATGGGACTACACATTTGTCCAGAGACTGCAGACAGAGAACACAGTTTTGCACATGTTGTAAACGCTCTGACCACAGTTTGAAAGACTGTAATTTGTACAGGAAGTGCAAAGAACAGGAACAATTTGAAACTCGACCAAACCACAACGGACGTTCTCAACAGAGAAGAGAGGGAAACGAGAACCGCCGATTTTAAAGGGTCGAGAATCGGTAAATCGACGAAGACCCAACATGAAGAAAGAAGAAACGATGAAACAGAAAAACAGGGAAGATAGTCAACGCTACGTGAAGAAAGAAGAAATTACGAAACAGGAAAACAGAGAGGATACTCAACCGAGTCAACGCTACATGAAGAAAGAAGAAATTACGAAACAAGAAAACAGGGAGGATACTCAACCGAGTCAACGCTACATGAAGAAAGAAGAAATTACGGAACAGGAAAACAAAGAGAAAGAAGATAAAACACAAGAAAATGTTCCAAGAAGAATTGGTGTATCGGGATCAAAAATTAGTGATACTGACAATGGAATGTATACTTCTGTATTGGTAGAGAACCAAGAAAAAGTCAACTTTCTAGTTGATTGTGGAAGCACTACAACTCTTCTTTCTACGTCAGTTTTTGATAAACTTAACAAAAACAGTATTTCACCTCTTCAAATGTCTACTCCATTAATTGCTGTGAATGGTCAAGCAATTAAACAAAGAGATCAGCAAACAATGAAAGAAGAACACTTTGTTGCATGTACTTTGACACAACGGAGAACCAAGAATGATGAACTAAGACCAACAGCAGTTCAATTCTCTTTCTCTGACATCCTCAGTTCCGAAGACAAGTCAACAGCAGTTCAATTCTCTTTCTCTGATATCCTCAGTTCTGCAAGCAAGCAAGTTAAGCAAGAAAACCCCAACATAGCTATGATTGTGGAAGATGAACAGAAACCGTCATGCAGTAAAACTCTAGACTCATCATCAAGTACAGAAAAACCTGATTTTGAAGTCAGATTTCATCCATTATCTTTGGACGGATGGAATGCAGAAGAACTTAGCCAAGCTCAACTTGAAGATCAAGATATTGAACCACTTCTATCTGCGAAGATGAAATCAAAGGAGCGACCAAAATGGGCAGAGCTCTCTACAAAACGTTCTCAGGCAAAAACACTTTGGGCTCAGTGGGACAGACTATGTATAGTAGATGGTATTCTCTGCAGAAAGCGTCTTGAGAATGATAAAGATACAGGACTACAAATGATCGTACCTGAGTCAAAGCAAGAAGATGTTATGAAGAATCATCACGACGTTCCCACCGCTGGTCATCTTGGATCTGAAAAGACAGGAGAGAGAATAAAACAGTCATATTATTGGCCAGCCATGGAGGATTGTATCAAACGCTACTGTGTACAATGTGATAAGTGTGCTGCTCGAAAATCTCATCAAAAACATGTTCCACTTGGACATTGTGGAGTTGGTGAACCTCTGGAACGGGTGAATCTAGACATATGTGGACCTTTTCCCAAAACAGTGATGGGAAACACACACATTTTGGTCATCACAGATCAATTCACACGATGGACAGAAGCAATACCAATTCCAAATCAAGAAGCAAAGACGGTAGCACAAGCCTTCATTACTCATTTCGCAAGCAGATTTGGGTATCCACTAACACTATACACTGATCAGGGCACAAACTTTGAATCAGTGTTATTCAAGGAAATGTGTAATCTAGTGGGGATAAACAAGACCAGATCTACAAGCATGCGGCCTCAAGCAAATGGAATTGTTGAACGATTCAACAGAACACTGGCTGCAATGTTAACAGCGTACTGCGAAAACAACCAGAAAAGCTGGGATATCTACTTACCTCTGCTGGCCTCAGCATACAGATCGTCGGTTCACTGCAGTACAGGTATAACTCCAAATCGAATGATGCTGGGACGTGAGGCGAGACTACCGATGTCACTGGTGTTTGGGCGACCCGGAGCTGAAGAAGAAGATGTTTCCCCAGATGTCTACACTGCAAACCTGGAACAGACATTTCAAAAAGTACATGAACATGCGCGGAAACATTTAAAGAAAAGTGCAGTGCATCAAGAGAGATACTACAACATGAAAACCAGAAAACGTGAACTGAGTGTAGGACAATTAGTCTGGTTGTTCAACCCTGTCAGGAAGATAGGTGTGTGTACTAAAATGACGTCAAAATGGAAAGGACCGTATATCATCACCAACAAGATTGATGATTTGACATACCTTATTAAAACTAGACCAAAGAAAGATTCAAAGGCGTATCACATTGACAGACTGTTACCTTATAAAGGAAAGAATGTGCCGACGTGGATGGAGAAGTGGAGACTGAACTGTTCGTAACTTCGCCTTGTTTTTCTGGAACATAACGATGACATTGTGCAAAAGATAGTCATTCATAAACAGTATTTTCATATACGTCTTTCGTAGGGACTGTGTTAGTTAGTATGATGGAGCGTAACTCAAGGTAAATTGAGGCTGGTTTCGAGACATATATATCCCTGTGTGACAATAATGTGAGGCACTAGGCCAAGATAATTATTCAAACTGGACAGGTGGAGTTCTCAAGGAGTCGAGTTATAGTTAGGCGATGTGAAATTGGTAAAGCACGAAGGTACTGTAGCACGCTTTTTCAATCCTAACAATGTTACTCGGTCTCGGTTAGTTTTAGAAGATAAGTAGGTAATACAAGATGTATTGTAGTATGGACGGTTGACAAATATGAAAACATTGACTATGAATAACTTAATTAGCGCAATACGATATTAATGTGTTACAGATGGAACCAGTACCGGTATATGAAACAATAAGTGATGTTTCAATCAATGAGGGAGGTCAGGGGAAGGAGAAAGAGAAAACAGACTTGCCTTCTGCAGCAAAACTATACCCAGTCACAGTGTATCTGCCCTATGACGAGGTTATGGCAATTGCACAAGTGCAGACAACCAACTCCTTCACATCGTCTGAAATCAAAAGAAAGAATGGAAAAACCACCATCAAATTAAAGTTCAAGAAAATCAAATAGGATAGGAGTGATTCACTCAAGTTTTAATTTCAAATTTCAATTTCTATGTTCTAGTTCTGGTACTGGTAGTTAAAGTTACAGGAGAATATGTTTTAAAATATATAGATTATGCGGAGCATAATATTAGAAAGCGGGGGTGCATGTAATGGATGGCCCTATTAGTATTATCCAGGAACTTTAAGCTGAACATTAGTGGATCTAACTTTTGCACTGAGAAACATGTGATACAGATCTAAAAGTGTTCTTCATTGAGATAAGTGAAAGACTGAGAGACTTGTGGACAAATGTTATGATATTAACTGTGTTAGGATGTACTCACCAGAAAACCACTGCACAGTTCGTAGCAGGAAACTTTCGCTGACTAGTTTATGTAGTTTTTATTCGGAATCGTGTGCGTATCGATCGCATTCTTAAGAAACGAACACAATGGAACATAGTCTTCTCTTCGATGACGCCATTTTAGATGACGTGTTGTTCGAGATCTCATCGAAGAAGAACGATGAGAGAATGTTATGTTATGAAATGTGCATGTGAATATTACTGCATGCATTTTAGAATTAATTCATTATTGATAAGATAATGATTGAGTGAAAGGAAACAGAGATTTGGTTTAGTTAGATAAATTGTTTGTATGTTGTTAGAGGTTACCTAGGGAAACGTAAACAAACACTTTTTGGTCGCTTTGACTTGAGAAGGTGTTATACGAGATCTCATCGATGAGAGAATATTATGTTATGAAATGTGCATGTAAACATGGTTATGCATTTTAGAATTGATTCATTATTGATAGGATAATGATTGAGTGCAAGTAAAAAGGAGATTTAGTTCGGTAGGATAGGTTGTTTGAGCGTTGTTAGAAGTTACCTAGAGAAACGTAAACAAACATCCTCGATCGCCTTGACTCTAAGACGATCGAGAGTGTCGGTTCGTTACTAAAGGTACGAAACAAGAAGAAAGGAAGGAGAGACAAGGTGTGTTGTTTATGTTGTTAGGACATGTATTGGGGTAACGTAGACAGTCAGGGGAGATCGTTATAGACGATCGAAACGTTAGCGGTAGCTAGCGGTAACAGGTAAACAAACAAGAAAGGGAATAAATAGAGAAGGGAAAGCAGAAATCGGGGCTTAGCTTATGAAGTTTTCTAGTCGCTAGTTCCTAGCGGTTGTTCTAGTTGTTCCGGGCTTATGCGGGTTCCTGGTTGATGAAGTTCCTAGCAATTGTTCCAGCAATTTGGTTCTTTTGGCTGAGCGAGGGGGTTCTAGTATTCTTCTTCGAGACTGGACTAGGAAGGGATAGCAGTCTACAAGAAGAAAGTGGGGCTATCCGACAGGAGAAATCGGGGCGGCTTCTTCGAGACTGGACTAGGAAGGGATAGCAGTCTACAAGAAGAAAGTGGGGCTATCCGACAGGAGAAATCGGGGCAGCTTCTTCGAGACTGGACTAGGAAGGATATAATATTGAGTTAGAGAACACTAGGTTCTAAGCTACACGAAGAGATAGCAGTCTACAGTAAAGAAGATAGTCCAGAACAAGGTCATCATGTGTCATGCCTATTTTTATATGTGAATGAACGATGCACTGATATATTGAAGTTCGATACGAATTTGTTCAGATGAATAAATCTGAACATTGAAACCTGGAACAATTCGTGTTTGCTTTATTCTTCATTAACATTCACACACACAACAATCAACAACCAGAGCCAAAACAGCTCGCGCGCCCATCCCGTTACAATATGATCATTTGAAAGTTGTTGAAACCTTTCAACTTATACCACAATTGACTGAATTTGATAAATTATTTTAAATATAGCTTTACTTTTATGCTTGGTAACAACAGGGACATTCGGTAACTGCACGGACCCTTTGTTTTCGCATCAACCCCATTCGAGCAAAAAACACAGACATACGTTTAAAATTATCATTTTATATGTCTTAACTATATTTGTTGCTGTTTTCAAAGCACTGCATATTGTTTTGTGGTCTTGACTTAACAGATTGTTTTTTAAATTGCATTTTCTTCAATCATAGGAAACTGCATGGACATCTGGTAACAGCACAGACATTTTCTAGTAAAAGACACTGTGTTACTAGAAAACAAAGGGTTATTTTTGTTATGGAAATGAATTTTATATATCAGTAAAATGTTTTCGATAATTGGCCTGGTATGTAAAACGATTTTTGACTAACATGCGAAGCAAAAGTGAGTCTATGTACTCACCCGAGTCGTCCGTCCGTCCGTCCCCCCTGTCCGTCCGGAAAACTTTAACGTTGGATATTTCTTGGACACTATTCAGTCTATCAGTACCAAATTTGGCAAGATGGTGTATGATGACAAGGCCCCAAAAAACATACATAGCATCTTGACTTTGCTTCAAGGTCAAGGTCGCAGGGGCCATACATGTTGTCAAAAAACCAGCTATTTTTCACATTTTTCACATTTTCTCTGAAGTTTTTGAGATTGAATACCTCACCTATATATGATATATAGGGCAAAGTAAGCCCCATCTTTTGATACCAGTTTGGTTTACCTTGCTTCAAGGTCAAGGTCACAGGAGCTCTTCAAAGTTGGATTGTATACATATTTTGAAGTGACCTTGACCCTGAACTATGGAAGATAACTGTTTCAAACTTAAAAATTATGTGGGGCACATGTTATGCTTTCATCATGAGACACATTTGGTCACATATGATCAAGGTCAAGGTCACTTTGACCCTTATGAAATGTGACCAAAATAAGGTAGTGAACCACTAAAAGTGACCATATCTCATGGTAGAAAGAGCCAATAAGCACCATTGTACTTCCTATGTCTTGAATTAACAGCTTTGTGTTGCATGACCTTGCATGACCTTGACCTTGTGTCAAGGTCACATGTATTTTGGTAGGAAAAATGTGTAAAGCAGTTCTTAGTGTATGTCATTGCTAGGTTTAGTTATTTGACCTTGACCCTGAAGGTCAAGGTCATGTCAAGGTCAAGCATGTGAGTCGTATGGGCTTTGCCCTTCTTGTTTTATATTGTTGTGCTTGTGTGAAACAGAACCAATAGCATACCATATATTATGCATAATTTCTTCCACATGAAGATAAACATACGAGTCAACAGTTAACGCTCAATCGACAAGATTTTATTGAACCAAATTGGAGTTGAGGAGAATTGTGGTTAGGCAGGGAGGGGAAGGCAAGGCTGTGGCAGGATAATGGGGAAACAGAAAAAAAAAAGTATAGGCTCTTTCTTTGGCCCATTTTGTCTAGCGTATTTAATTAACTGAGTCAGTTGTAAAAAAAACATGAAATGGAACAACTGATTCTTTAACATTAAATCCAGTGTCTTTTCACTTAGAACATAAAATAATTCACCACTCTATTTAGAAACCTTCATTGGAACATAAAATGAGTCATCACTGTCTTTGAAAATCTTCGTTGCCACTGTCTTTGTAAAACCTTTATTGAAAAATATGATTCACCACTGTCTTTTCACTTGGAACATCACCACCATAATAATGTGGCACCGTATCCTTACAACAACAAGGGTGTATTTTTTGTCACTTGAAAAAAAGTAAAATAAATAAATAACATATTTTGACAAATTCTCTGCAGTTACTACAATAGATCTGTACAGTTACCTGACTCGTCAGTGCAGTTACCAGGAAACTTGTAGCAGTTCCTGAGTAAAGTAAATTACTTTATTTTGAATAAGACTCTATATAATACCTATATTTATGCTGGTTGGTTTTCCATCCCTTTTGTATAATTGGCTGTCCATAATACAGAATATAGAATAAAAATGGTATGCAATCTACAAGCATTTCAGTGCAGTTACCATGATGTCTCAGTGCAGTTACTAAATAGGTCCATGCAGTTACTTCTCTGGCAGGTAACTGCACAGAAAGTAACTGCACAGACGAATTCGTTATTTTCAAATAATAATCACTCCCTGTCATCAAAAAAACATGGCGTCCTTGACGCCATGTGAAAGTAAATCTATGGGCGATTAAAATGAAAATTATTCAAAATGTTTTTGTTAATTAGTGTAATGGAAAACCCCAGTAACTGCACATAACTGTTAAGCTAAACATCCTTCACCTTGACCTTTTGAAAATCATATTTCATTGCCTAAAAGTGATCCAATGTACCCACCTGATTGCACACAGCTTTCCGCGTCTTGGAACTCTTTTGTAAAGAAAACCACATTTGAAAAGCAGGGATCATTCCGTTTTTATTGCGTATTTTGGTTCCTGGTAACTGCAAGGACAAATACCTCTTGGACATGCAATTTTTACTTTTCAAAAATTGGGAGAACAAAACTACTGATTGTATCGATATTTTGTTTTTGTTATCTTGAGATAATGACGGGATAAACATAAACCAACAAACAAAATGAAAAAAAAAAATTGTTTGTGCGTTTTACAGAGGTGTGAAATTTTGCTAATGTTGAAGGGACATGCATTTTGACCCCCCCTTACACATGATAACTTACTATAATTAACAGAAAAATACAATAAAACGGGCAAATGAGTATACTTTAAGGTCCGGAGGACATTGAACTTAAGCACTTCCAATTTTCAGATAAGTAGGATGAATATTTTTGAATTTATAAAATTTTAAAGTCAAAAGACAGGTTTTTTATGCATTTTTTGAAAAAGTCCCATATATGCACCGGACAAAAATGATGTTCTCTTTTTAAAGTCGCTTCTTACAGTCAGACAGCAACCTGCTTATTCAAATGTACCGCACTCTTACACACATTAGGGCTTGGAGTAGCTCAGTGTATATCCAATTCCTGATATTTTCGGAATTTAGTCAAAACATGTATTGACTTTATGATCATAGACTGGAAGTGAGGGTGTGTGCGTGTGTGACATCTGTAGGTGTCCCATTGTATTTGAAATGAGCTTATACATGGAATGGGAGCGTGCACAAGCGCTTGTCTATGCATGTGTGTGTGTGTTTGTGTGTATAGGGTGTATGCGTGCGTATGCTATTGTGTGTGTGTGTGTGTGCGTGTGTGTGTGTGTGCGTGCGTGCGTGCGTGCGTGTGTGTGCGTGTGTGTGTGTGTGTGTGTGTGTGTGTTTATACTTGTGAATACTGCACGTGTTAACCTGTCCTTTTCATACAATTCATGTTCTTCAATTCATCATTTCACACAGATCAGTGGAGCTGTACAGCCTCTCACTGGAAGTGCAGCAATGACCGCTGTGTTTGGTCAGAGAATCACTGTGACGGAGAGGACCACTGTGGGGATGGTAGTGATGAGAAAGGCTGCGGTAGGTTGAGTGTGCGTTTGTATGTGTGTACGTGTGTGTGTGTGTATGTGTGTGTGTATGTGTGTGTGTGTGTGTGTGTGTGTGTGTGTGTGTGTGTGTGTGTGTGTGTGTGTGTGTGTGTGTGTGTGTACGTGTGTGTGTATGTGTGTGTGTGCGTGTGTGTGTGTGTGAATGTGTGTAGGTATATATGTGTGTGTGTGTGTGTGTGTGTGTGTGTGTGTGTGTGTGTGTGTGTGTGTGTGTGTGTGTGTGTGTGTGTATTTTGACATGTGTAGGTGGTCATCATTATTATCATCATCAGTTCGCTGAATCTTCGCGGCGTGAATTGCATAAGGAACGCAACTTCCTCGCCCCACTCACAAATTCTAGTGTCTAAGACACGGGGGACTGGTCACGTGAGAACTGCAACACGATGACCTATGGCACTGCCTCCAGCAGAGTGCAATACAGAAAGGCCGGTATCGTCCCCTCAATAAAGCATCGTCTAAATCGCGTGTTTTCACTTATAGGTGTAGGGTCAGTAGTATATGTTAATGGACTGACATCGTTTCATGAACATCTTCCTGCAACTTGACCCGCAAGGCATGCATTCAAAACGGTGACGTGGGACGCATTTCCCACGCATACACTCGCTTACACTGCAACAACCATAATCTATGTAACAAGCCTTAGAACAGATCGCTGTTCAGAGCTCTCCACATGGTGCACTTCACGTGTAGGTATTCACTACCATCACCTGCCTGACAATTCAGACACTGGGTATTTTATTGCTCTGTTTCTGCTGGTTGACAAGCATCTGTGCGCGAGGTTCGTTTGATGCATTAAACATGTTAAATATCTAATTAGCCAGGCGATGGCGGCGCGGCAGGAACTAAAGGCTTGGCGGCATGCGAATGTTAGTGTGTGTGTTGCTGTTTAAAGCGGCGCAGCACGTGGCATTGTTTTCTTTGTGGCTTAATTTATTGACTCCTGAAAATCAATCTGCCCAACACTCACACAACCATGCTTTATTTAAGATCAACTATACTGATCTGAAACGTCTTACGATGGCAAGAAAAATCAAAAGACGATAAATGGAATGGAGAAACCGTCTATATTTCAACGACAATATAGACGTTGCGGGGAAGACTGAACCAACAACGACGACGGAACCGAGACAGGTGTGTTGTCGTTCGGCATCATCGCGCGTACCCACACTAGTAGCGTTTGCCAGTGGCAAGAAGAAGACAACTCCTGGACGCCCGAACGAAGGGTTTTGATCCGACGTGTAGAGACAAAGCCCCTCGGGGCATGTTTTGGGTGGTGGGGAACACGCATTTTAGTGATATGAGTTATTCGTCTGGCACCTGGGTCTAAAAAACCAGCTGTTGCGTTCGCCCATCGGTATCTGAGCTGGGTTTACTGGGTATATGTATATCATTATGTGTGTGTGTGTGTGTGTGTGTGTGTGTGTGTGTGTGTGTGTGTGTGTGTGTGTGGGTGTGTTTGTATGTGTGCGTGTGTGTGTGTGTGTGGGGGTGTGTGTTTGTATGTGTGTGTGTGTATGTGTGTGTGTGTGTGTGTATGTGTGCGTGTGTGTGTGTGTGTGTGTATGTATGTGTGTGTGTGCGTGTGTGTGTGTGTGTGTGTGTGTGTATGTGTTAGTGTGTGTGTGTATGTATATGTGTGTGCGTGTGTGTGTATGCGTGTGCATGTGTGTGTGGATGTGTCTGTGCGTGTGTTTAATGTGTATGTGTGAGTGTGTATGTGTGTCGGTGTGTGTCTGTGTGTGTGCATGCATATGTGTGCATGTGTGTGTGTGGATGTGTTTATTTGTGTGTGTGTGTGTGTGTGTGTGTGTGTGTGTGTGAGTGTGTGTGTGTGTGAAAAGAAAAAGGAGTGTTGTTCCCCCCCCACATACACACACACACACACGGACGTTTGCTCCCGCTTGTTCGTTAAATACAGTGAAAGATGAATGACCAAACAGAAACATAATTTACTTTACTACAATTTAAACTTCATCTTGCTCACTGTGCCTTTATGAGCCATACGAGTCCCTCCCCCCCATCCCACACCTCCTCCCCCTGCCCACACCCCTCCCCCTGCCCCACACCCCCGCCTGTAATCCCTACCCATACAATATTGTTGAATACATTTTTACTCATTTCTCGCATTAATAATATCTAGTCACCGCGTGAAATGCATAGGCCTTTGTTTGGGAATAACGTCCGTTGGTACAGTATAATAACCTAGTTCTCTCTCTCGCCTTTTTCTCAAGATTTCTTTTCATTCAAAATAACCGAACAGTATAATATAATTGAGTATTCCTGCTACCACAATGACAGGTACCCTGGCCATCATAACTCCGCTATTTGCCCCTTCAAAAACATGTTTTGCCTTTTAACAGACAACATAATGCTGGAACCTAAAATAGAATTGAAAACACCACCCAAACACCCTTCAGTCAAGGAAAAACGACTAGTGTATCCATTCGTTCGGCCCCGACGTGAAAAACACCAAAATTCGCCTTCGCAGACGTTGTTTCAACACGTGTCCCGGACCGCTGCGCGGAAAAGTGACATCACTCTAGTCTTGGTTTTGAACTTCGTACGCGTCCGTCTTCTGCGCAAACACTTTATAGAGGCTTCTTTGCAAAGACTTAGGAGCATCTGAGATGGTACCCGACAAAAATAACCTGTAAATCTATTTATTTTGTTCTTCTTCAAAAGCTATTTGCAAAATGAACAATCTATACGTCCATAACACATACTTTGATTAAAGTGAACTCGACTTAGCAGCAAAGAACAATTTCTATCTTCCGTTTTAGCGACGACGACAAGTTGCTCCATTTTCCAGTGGAAACGGCTCGCAAAAACCCCGTCCCGGCTGTGTGAGAGAAAAAAAAAAGAAGGTCACCGTCACTTGTCGTCGTGCTGAGTTGTCGGGCGTTTTCCCCGCAACGTCTATAATCTTAACAAGTCGCGTAAGGCGAAAATACAATATTTAGTCAAGTAGCTGTCGAACTCACAGCATGAAAGTGAACGCAATGCCATTTTTCAGCAAGACCGTATACTCGTAGCATCGTCAGTCCACCGCTCATGGCAAAGGCAGTGAAATTGACAAGAAGAGCGGGGTAGTAGTTGCGCTAAGAAGGATAGCACGCTTTTCTGTACCTCTTTTTGTTTTAACTTTCTGAGCGTGTTTTTAATCCAAACATATCATATCTATATGTTTTTGGAATCAGGAACCGACACGGAATAAGATGAAAGTGTTTTTAAATTGATTTGGACAATTTAATTTTGATAATAATTTTTATATATTTAATTTTCAGAGCTTGTTTTTAATCCGAATATAACATATTTATATGTTTTTGGAATCAGCAAATGATGGAGAATAAGATAAACGTAAATTTGGATAGTTTTATAAATTGTTATTTTTTTTACAATTTTCAGATTTTTAATGACCAAAGTCATTAATTAATTTTTAAGCCACCAAGCTGAAATGCAATACCGAACCCCGGGCTTCGTCGAAGATTACTTGACCAAAATTTCAACCAATTTGGTTGAAAAATGAGGGCGTGACAGTGCCGCCTCAACTTTCACGAAAAGCCGGATATGACGTCATCAAAGACATTTATCAAAAAAATGAAAAAAACGTTCGGGGATTTCATACCCAGGAACTCTCATGTCAAATTTCATAAAGATCGGTCCAGTAGTTTAGTCTGAATCGCTCTACACACACACACACACACACACACACGCACACACGCACACACGCACATACACCACGACCCTCGTTTCGATTCCCCCTCGATGTTAAAATATTTAGTCAAAACTTGACTAAATATAAAAAGAGGGGCGAACCCGGTGCTTTTTGACAACTTCAGAAGGAATCCATGTATGTATCTGCCAAAACAAAAAGTCAACGTAGATTATTCAGCAGTTATCGAGGGTTTGAAACTACGGAAATAGCAAGAAAACGCCCTTTTTGGGGGCAAATACCGCTCAGCAGCATTATGTTTGTTCGCCGCCGAACCGCCACGCCGCACGTCGCGGCCGTGCCGCCGTCGCGTCGCCCATATTAAAACACGCGTTCTTTGTTGTTACTCGTCGCGTCACTATATGTAAACATAGTTTAAACCACCACTGAAATCCATTGGGGCGTTTGATAATCTGATAAATGAAGCAATGAATAACAATTAAATACACACATGAGCACATCTGTGGCCCATTGACAGTGTGCATGCACAGTAGTATCCTAGTTTGTTGCCATCACTCAGGCATGGCATCCACAAACACACAAACAGAAACACAGACAGACACACAGATACACAAACTGAAATATGTATAGCACATTGTACTTTCTACGATATCGGCCTTATTCGTTGGGAGTCCCTACGTGTCTTGCCCTTCAACATTGGTTTAAACAAGGTTTTATTTAGTTAGACAAGGTACAGTTGTAAAACAAGAAATAATAGGAACACGAACTCAAGCGAACGCTTATTACGTGCCCTATACACGAATGGTGGATAATACAAATGTGATGTCGGAAAGAGAAATTCTAATATATGCTATGTCATTATCTGGGTCAAAAACAGGGTCAAAATAAACCAAACAAAGAGTAAGACTGAACTAAAGCAGGGGAATGACGGGTGGGGGTGGGGGGGGGGGGGAGAACGACAGAGACATGTAGAGTGATGAAAGTAGCAAGCGCTTACAAAAGAGAATGAACATCGTAAATTGTAAACTGTAATCCAGTGGCAGATAAACAGTTGTTCGCTAGTAAAATCATTGGAGAAATCATACAAAGTAATGGTTAACAGAAATGCTTACATGAGTATTGCGAGTCAATAAAAGCGACCAGATTCGCAAAAATGTGTACATTTTCACAAATAAACTTATTGGTGCGAAGAGGAAGGGTTTCGTTGCCATTTAACAAAATATCAACATGTCTGTAATTTACAGGTAGTGCATTTATTGTGGACAGGCGAGCATCTATGTACAGAGGGCAATGTATCAGATAATGGTCAGCGGTTTCGTTCAGATAGCCGCACGTGCATTGCGTTTTGTTTCTGTGAGTGGCGTTTGCATAGGTCAGAATTCAAATTACTCATGTTTAGGCGCATTCTGCAGTGGTGAATAGTATCCTTTCTTTTCCCACAATAATAATAGGCAGGTACATTATAATCAGGAGAAACGAAATAATGTTTAAATTCGCTAATTGAGTTAGTTGTTTTAATGCTGTCAGGCAAGTTGTTCCAGTGGTAGATGCAGGTATGAAGGATTGACGATATCATTCCGTTCTGCATGCGGGGACTCTTCTTTCTAGCGGTCTTCTTTCATGATAGGGGTTAACCTCTGAAGTTAAAGGTGGCAACAAATGTAGTAAATAATGAGGGCAGTTGCCATGTAATACTTTATAATATGAAATCTATTTATGTCTTCTCCGTCTTTCTCTTAGGTTACAAAATCCGCTTTCATTATACACATTTCCGTAGCTGGTACCACGAACACCACGAATTATAGTCCGAATAGCTTCCAAATGAAATTGTTCCAGTCCATCAGACACATATTCAGTACAGTTATCTTATAGGATGTCAACATAGTCAAAATGTGGTGAAACGAAAGAGGTATACATAATCTCCAGGCTTTTGCGATTTAATCTGTATTTGTAATGTGATATACAGTTCATTAATAACGTTACCTTTTTTACAATGCTTCTTACTTGAAAATCCCACTTACAATTGTTCTGTAAAATGACGCCCTTCAACATTAAACTGAATTATGCAATGATGAGTGTCATTAAAGGCACAGTCAGCTTGCCGTAAACCATCACAGGAACTTTCAGGCTTTTACACACAGTAAAAACACCCTTTCATTTAAACACTCACCGCTTGAGAACATCCTAGGTGCCCTCCGTAAAGAGCGAGCAATTTTCAAAGAATTTATTTGTGCGTGGTGTATCTAACCCTTGAGCCATTGTGAACCCGTGTGATTCACTTTACTTTTTTTCACAATTTAGTCGGCAGTTTGTGATTTCAGTGCGAGTCGCTGTGTCTGCAATATCACGTTATTGTGTACCTCTGAATCTAAAACGCTATAAACGGCTGCGAGTCACACGAACTTATCGGCAGCGTTTGGATTCAAACAAGCAAGCACTATGCGGAATATTCGTCTGCTACAGGAAACACGTTTTGTGTGACACGCTTTCAGGCTCCTTTTTTTCAAACTTTCAAAACTTCGAATTGTACTGATCTTGTCTTGATGAAAAAATAATTATTTTATGATTTAAGAATGTTTGTTTAACAATTAAGCCGTCAATTTATTATTTAGATTTTAAAAGTTAGGTCCAGCGCCAAAACGACAATCCGGCTGGCCACGCAAAAATAAATTATTGTAAATTTGCTCACTCTTTACGGAGAGCAACTAGGATATTCTCAAGCGGTGAGTGTTTAAACGAAAGGGTGTTTGTACTGTGTGTAAAAGCCTGACAGTGTCTGCGACCAGAAACTGATGGTTTACGGAAAGCTGACTGTACCTTTAAGCTCGGATATACTAGGCAACCCAGATAACACGTTGTATCGATGTACAAGATGTGTGGCGATAGATATGCCCTCACCAGTGACGAACATGAAGCACATTTTGGGGGTTAATGTGTTTCCTCGTAGGATAAGTATTAACGATTATGTGTGATGTGCCAAAATATGGGGTTTTGCGGGGTTTTATTTTTGGACGTCAGAATAGTAAATTAGTCAATGTTGAGTTTGAGCATGAACTGTTAGCGTCCAAATGTTTGGGACAGTAGGATCAAGTGGGTAGGTTTGTTTTACGTCACCACCCAACAAAGACACACGGTCACGGCTTTTGCGTGAGCTGAAACAAGCATCCAATTGTGGGACAGTGAGATCAATTAATGTGTTGTTTGTCCTCTTACTCTTATCAAGGTTTCTATTTTTCTTCCGAATGTAAATGGTTCATTAAGTGATCAACAAGTGTGATGATATATTCTTCACACATGAGAGATGACTTTGAAAACAACAACAACAACATACATTTGAGTCAGCTTTTGTAATCACGGGCCTCCAGTCAACCTGTGGTTATGCTATAGTTAGACGCAACTACACAAAAATGACGATTTGAAATAAAGCCTTAGTTTTTGATTTACATATGTGCTAAGCTAGGTATTCGGCCAGTTACACAAACATTACAAACAATGCATTTACACTAAAACAGCATATGTTCAAAAGAACCAAAGTACTCCCTTACATGCAATGCGGAATGTCAGTCCAAGGTACTCCTGTACAGGTGAACACTATGATCATCATCACAGAATGCCAAACCAACATGTATTATGTTTACGTGCAGTTTATGTGGATTGATATAGAGTATATTGCTTAGAAGGACTACGTAATAACTGCATCTAAAGACTCATAAAGACAGACCTTCAACCTCAACAAGGCTGTCTACAAACTCGAGAAAGAGCCCCTGAAAGAGATATTGCACATGCAAAAAAGAAATTTTGAACACTTTCCAGACGATGAGCGGTGTGGATACGATGGACTATGAAGACACAACTCAATCAGAGAAAACATGTATCGGTGGTCACAGTAATCATTCTGCAATGATGTCAGAATACAACAGTCATAAAACTTGTTCAGAAAGAAAAAAAAACAGACAGCTAAGAGCCAACCATTAGATTGCCTTGCTGATAAAAAGCCAACGATTT
This sequence comes from Littorina saxatilis, assembly GCF_037325665.1. Taxonomy (NCBI): domain Eukaryota; kingdom Metazoa; phylum Mollusca; class Gastropoda; order Littorinimorpha; family Littorinidae; genus Littorina; species Littorina saxatilis. The sequence goes on from NC_090252.1 coordinate 47,344,588, forward strand.
GAATTTCCTCTGAACACAAACATCTTCCACTTGTCGCCCAAGAGAACACTCCCTGCCTATGACACGAGGGTGCCACCAGATACTGACCATATTGTATTTTGACATGAAAAACAACTAAGACGCGGCTACTGTGAAAAAATAGTGTGCAGCAGATGCGAGGAATGCAATGACAACAATCGGCAAAATGGGTCCATGCAACTTTTTATACGATGACAAATTCTAATCAATCATGAATTCAGAACATTTAGTTGTGATTATACATCTTGCGCTATGTTTGTGTTTTGCCATTTCTACTGATACACATGTCGATCGCATAATTAAGCGGTCAGAACCGGGAGATTGTTGTGTAAAAAAGCGCGGTATTTCACTAATGACACGGCACATTGCTTTGAACCGTTTAGGATATTAGGCATTGTACGAGGTTTTCTTCGGGTACAGTTTCGGATCATTATATATGTCACAGTCAAATCGGGAAATCAGGTATTTCACGAGAATGTCTGAAAGTTTAGGCATTCATGGTAAATACCTGGTTTGATCAGGCAATTCCGGAAATGACTGAATTTTTGTAGGCACTATCAGGAAATGACTAAAAACTACTTGTGCAAATTTCCCGTTTTGCCTGACTGTTTGGCAAAACGGGTTGTTCTGAGACCTTGTCTGTTTTTACCTCGCCTGCCTTGAGCATGAATTTCTCTTCTAGCCATTTGTCTATTCATCGTTTTCCCCATTTCACTGAGTTCGGATTGATTGCAGTTTTTTTTTTTACGGGTGCAGGTCACTACCGCGAGTGTAACACTATCGCGTGTGTAAGACTACGAGCACGAATTTATTGTGATTTTCTCGTAAAGTTCGGAGTGATTGGAGTTTGTTTTTACATAGCCGGCCTTGAGCACGAATTTATTGTGAGTTTCTCGTATAGCACATTGTCTTTTTTTCCCCCCTTTTCGCTGAGTTTGGATTGATTGGAGTTCACTTTCAGTATAATGCTAGTTCCATTGTGACGTTGCTCTCAATGTTGAGGGTAGCAATGGAGGAAACAGAATTGGTAGAAGACCGATTTAATCGGTTAATCTTTCAAAAGTACGCCAAAAATGGAAAACACTTGATGCCAAAGTCCAAATATTTTCAAATACTTGAAGAGATGATGGAAAACGGAAGTCGGAAAACTCCACGTCAGTACAAGCTGTTTTCGAAGTAAGTAGACTCCTCTCTCTCTCTCTCGTTCCTCCCTCTCTCTCAAACCTGTCTTTCTGTCTGTCTCTGTCTCTCTCTGTCACTTCGCTCTGTCACTGTTTGTCTCGATGTATGTATCTCTATCTCTGTGACTCTCTTTCTCTCCCTCTCTCTGTCTCTCTCTGCGCACATGTCCCATACTTTTGTCCCACACTTCTCTCTAACATACACACACACACACACACACACACACACACACACACACACACACACACACACACACACACACACACGCGCGCGCACACATGCGCAGACACAGATAATAAAATAGTGATCTCTTGATTTTGATTCAGGTATGAAATTTTATCACTTCTCTCTAACATACACACACGCACACACGCACACACGCACACACGCACGCACACAGATAATAAAATAGTGATCTCTTGATTTTGAATCAGGTATGACATTTTATCACTTCTCTCTAACACACACACACACACACACACACACACACACACACACACACACACACACACACACACACACACACGCACACGCACACACGCGCAGACACAGATGATAAAATAGTGATCTCTTGATTTTGATTCAGGTATGAAATCCTTCGATGTGGGCACATGGACAAACTGATAAAGAAACGAAAGTCACCTGCTGAAACCCCAATCTACTATGTGACAATTGAAGACACATTCGACGTGATCAGAACAGCTCATCACAGGACACGGTGGAAGGGATAGGGTTCTAAAGGAAATTGAACAGAAATTTGCAAATGTGCACAGAGAAAGCGTTGAAATTTTCAAGTCTTTATGCAAGGTGTGCCAAGAAAAGACAAAGCGACAAAAAACAAAAGGAGTTGTTGTGAGACCCATCCTTTCAAGTGATTTTTCTTCCAGATGTCGAGTTGACCTGATTGACTTTCAGTCGATGGGCGATGGTCGATGGTCAGTACAAGTGGATAATGGTTTATCAAGACCATCTTACAAAGTTCGTTGTGTTGCGACCACTGACCTCAAAAAGAGCTTGTGAGGTAGCAGTTCAGTTGATGGACATCTTTGCACTACTTGGAGCTCCTGTGATCCAACAATCGGACAATGGTTCCGAATTCACTGCAGCAATTATCACAGAACTGAGAGACTTGTGGCCTGAACTGAAACTTGTCCATGGCAAGCCGAGACACCCTCAGTCCCAAGGATCTGTGGAGAAAGCAAATGGCGATATAAAGGACATGTTGATTGCCTGGATGGCCGACAACTCCACTACTCGTTGGTCAGTTGGGCTCCGATTTGTTCAGTTCATGAAAAACAGGTCATACAGTGCTGCTATCAAGAGATCTCCATATCAGGCTCTCTTTGGATGTCAACCAAGACTGGGGCTGAGTTCAACTTCTCTACCGAAAGAACTGATTGACGAGTTTCACACTGAGGATGATTTACGTGACTTTTCGTTGCGAAATTCTGGCAATAGTGATGCTGAGATGGCCGCAGACGTCCACCATGCAGACGTCGTGGTTGCTGACGTCCACCGTGCAGACGCTGTGGTTGCTGACGTCCACCATGCAGACGCTGTGGTTGCTGACGTCCACCATGCAGACGTCGTGGTTGCTGATGTCCACCGTGCAGACGCTATGGTTGCTGACGTCCACCATGCAGACGTCGTGGTTGCTGACGTCCACCGTGCAGACGCTGTGGTTGCTGACGTCCACCATGCAGACGTCGTGGTTGCTGACGTCCACCATGCAGACGTCGGGGTTGCTGACGTCCACCGTGCAGACGCTGTGGTTGCTGACGTCCACCATGCAGACGCCGTGGTTGCTGACGTCCACCGTGCAGACGCTGTGGTTGCTGACGTCCACCGTGCAGACGTCGTGGTTGCTGACGTCCACCGTGCAGACGCTGTGGTTGCTGACGTCCACCTTGCAGACGTCGTGGTTGCTGACGTCCACCGTGCAGACGCTGTAGTTGCTGACGTCCACCATGCAGACGTCGTGGTTGCTGACGTCCACCGTGCTGCTGACGTCCACTCAGCTGGCGACGCAAGGTAAGTGACCACTTGTACACGCTTTTGACCTCTCTCTCTTTTATCCCTCTCACTAGCTTTTTTCCTCCCATTCTTTTTCTCTTTTCTTGATCCTTTTTCTCATTCTTTTATTGTTTGTCTTTTTTCTTTCTCTAATAAAAAAAAATTTCTTATTGTTTGACTAGGTCTGAACCCCAGCGTAACACTGCCAACATCCACCCTGGAAATGCAAACATCAGTATTGAGGAGTTGGTGACTGATGACAGTGTGGCATTGCTTGACAGACAATATAAACAAATTCAGCACCACAGACAAGCTAGCAGGGTATGTCAGCTCCAGCAAGCAGAAAGAATGGTGAAGCGGAGTCGCTTGGATCTCGGTCATGGACAGAGAGGTGATAACGTCGCTATGCCCATTCCACTGGTGGATAGAGGCCGTGGAGACCCGCGGAATATCCTGGGGGTGATTCTTGACAGGAGTGAAAATGACAACTACACACTTGTGACCAAGAATGGGATTTTAAAAGGAGCCTACGCCAGAAACGATTTCGAACTGTGTCCACAAAAACTGTTGTATTTGAGTGAAATGAACTGTGTTAAGCACGTAAGTCTTCACGCGGCCGTCATCCTGGGTTCCCAAAGCGGAGGACAAGGATACGTCAAGTGCAACTGTTCGGGTGCAAAGAAATGCCAGAACAATCGGTGCAAATGCTTCAAAGCAAAACTGAAGTGCAACAGTCGGTGTCACCAATCATTGACTTGTGGAAACAAATGAACTGTTGACAGAAAGTTCTGTTTTAATGTACATTTTAGTTTTTAGAATTAAACATTAAAATGATAACATCATTATGTTCTTTAATTGAATGCCTTAAAATCAAGAGAGAGAAAGAGATAGGAGAGAGAGAGAGAGAGACAGAATACAGAATAGATTCCACACTGACAGCATTGGCCCGGCACAGGCAGTTGATGGCTGGACAGCAATACCTTCCTGATGGAAAAGAGGCATGAAACCAATTACGACCCCAGCCATTCAAAGTTTTATAGTAGGCTTCTGTGCTGAAATGCTTTCTGACTCTCACCAGAAACACAGATTGTGAGCGGTAGGCATTCTCCGATAATGCCTGGCAGCCTATTTCAGTCAATCACCGATAGTGCCTAAACAATTTCAGTCATTTCCGGATTTGCCTGATCAAACCAGGTATTTACCGTGAATGCCTAAACTTTCAGGCATTCTCGTGAAATACCTGATTTCCCGATTTGACTGTAACAAATATACGAGGTGATGTATGCATTGAATGCAGAAACTATATGGCCTGATGCATGCAAAAGCTATGACCACAAGCTATGACCACATATGTGGCCATTTCTGCGAAAAGGGACATTGTTGACAAATTTATCGATTTTGAGTTTTGGATTTTATTTGACAGACTGTTATATTTAGAACGTGATGTGAGAATTTCAGACCTTCAAATTTATTTTTCACGGAGTTATGACCCTTTTTTGGAGATACCCCAAAATGACTTAAAATGGCCAAACTTTTAAAAACAAACTTTTGCCGGGAAATAGTAAGTTCAATCATCTGCCGTTATTACTTGTATGGTTTTAGGTCAAAATAATGTTTCATTCCAGAGTTATTGCCCTTTTTGTAACGTTACCCTAATTTTTACTTTTTCGTCTTTTTCTATCATTCTCTCCTCCCATGCAGAAGAAACAAGTCGCGTAAGGCGAAATTACTACATTTAGTCAAGCTGTGGAACTCACAGAATGAAACTGAACGCACTACATTTTTTCACAATGACCGTAGTCCGCCGTTAGTGCAAAAGGCAGTGAAAGTGACGAGCCTGTTCAGCGCGGTGCCGGTAGCGGTTGCGCGGTGCTGCATAGCACGCTTTACTGTACCTCTCTTCGTTTTAACTTTCTGAGCGTGTTTTTAATCCAAACATATCATATCTATATGTTTTTGGAATCAGGAACCGACAAGGAATACGATGAAATTGTTTTTAAAACGATTTCGGAAATTTAATTTTAATCATAATTTTTATATTTTTAATTTCCAGAGCTTGTTTTTAATCCGAATATAACATATTTATATGTTTTTGGAATCAGAACATGATGAAGAATAAAATAAAAGTAATTTTGGATCGTTTTATAAAAAAAAAATTTAATTACAACTTTCAGATTTTTAATGACCAAAGTCATTAATTAATTTTTAAGCCTTCATGCTGAAATGCAATACCGAAGTCCCGCCTTCGTCGAAGATTGCTTGGCCAAAATTTCAATCAATTTGATTGAAAAATGAAGGTGTGATAGTGCCGCCTCAACGTTTACAAAAAGCCGGATATGACGTCATAAAAGACATTTATCGAAGAAAAAAATAAAACAATCTGGGGATTTCATACCCAGGAACTCTCATGTAAAATTTCATAAAGATCGGTCCAGTAGTTTAGTCTGAATCGCTCTACACACACACACACGCACAGACACACACACACACACGCATACACCACGACCCTCATCTCGATTCCCCCTCTATGTTAAAACATTTAGTCAAAACTTGACTAAATGTAAAAACAATAAGCCATATGATTTTTTTTCTCGAATATTTATTCTTCTTTCATACTACCTCTCCCCCCTCCATGTTCTATCCTTTCTTCACCCACACACATACAAACACAAACTATTTGAGGCTGTCTGCTGAAAACAACACACACACACACTTGTCAACTTGAAGTTGTGGTACTTCTAAATTTCATAACAAGGATTAATTGTTCAGTTTCCTTGGTAAATACAGCTTCCAGTTGTAGAAAGTAACATGGTGCTGTGTGTCCTTGCACACGTGGGTCTGTCAGTCTGTCCATCACTTCACTGAATTGAAAATGTCATCCGTGCACTCTGCTATCGAACGTCTCCCTTTACTTTCAACAAACTGAAATGCCAATCAGGGTCGAACTTGATGTGGCCGACGATCAAGACATTTGCAAAATGGATTTGTGCTGTTCATTCACACACAAAACTGCATGCCAAAGTATTGATGCACCATGCCGAAGACTGAAGTTGCTACCCTCCTCTGTACCCCTGCCTCATTCGCAAGGTAGACGATTTGCTTCTCTGAAACAAAGGCAACCACAGAGTTGATCAACATGTTATTTACTAACCACTATTTGCACAGCTCAAGTCTGGTTTTGGGTACCTGTCCACTTGCCATTTCTAAGCTGGTATGGTATGGTGACATTATCGAAAATGTAGTGTGTGTGTGTGTGTGTGTGTGTGTGTGTGTGTGTGTCTGTGTGTGTCTGTGTGTGTCTGTGTGTGTCTGTGTGTGTCTGTGTGTGTGCTTCTTTGTTGGAGAAAACAGCACATAAACACAAATATATAACTGTATTGCTCCCCCCTTTTTTTTTTAAAGTACTGACAAATTGTAAAGTATTAATATGTCTTAACCTACTGAGCAAAGTCCCAAGGGTAAACCATGCTGATTTCCTTTGAACTGGAACCGGTTCACCGTTGGACATTGCTGTTGCCCCATTCTGTCGAACACCTGCTTTGTGGCCAGGCACTTCTGTCTTTTGTTGTTGCACTGTCCGGTGAATTGCTGGACTTGTTTGCTGTTCCACGCCAGCAAACTGAGAGAAAGAGAGTAACATTGGTTGAATAAAAAAAGAGGAGTTTAAAAACATACTACACGTACACACATACCACCACCACCACCATCATCATCATCATCATCATCATCATCATCATCATCATCATCATTATCATCATCATCATCATCAAAATCATCATTGTCATTCACTGGGCGAAAAGTGGCGTTTTGTATCTTACAAAACTACTCAAAATCCCAACAAAACTTCAAGTTTCAATGAGTTTATTACATTTTGGTGTTCACGACAACGCCAGATTTTGATTGGATTTTGTTGAAGTTATCGCTGCGAAATTGCCTGGAATTTCTGCGCGTTTTGCGACAGTCAAAACATCATGTTAAACCATGTTACAGCATGTCTGTAACATGCAAAAATTCCAAGTTTTGATGGCATTAAAGCTTTGGTTTAACGCCAAGTAACATCATGTTATCGTAGACTTAACTTGCAAAACTGCTTGTTTTGGTGGTGTTACAGCTTGCTTGTAACGTGATTAACATCATGTTATTGCTGGTTTAACATGCAAAACCCCATGTTATGTTGGTGTTAAAGATTGCTCAAATGCCTATTAACTCCATGTTATGTTGGTGTTAAAGCTTGCTCAAATGCCTATTAACACCATGTTAGTTGGTGTTAGGCTTGATTATTAATGTAAAAAAACACACCATGTTATGACATTCACATAATTGTTTTCACCTGGATGGAATTTTGTGGAAAAGAAAAGAAAGCATGTTGTTTGGGAATTGTGTGCGAGTTTCATGCTTGGATATTGCACTTTGCTGACTTGTCACAGGTCCCATTTACATTTAACAATATTAGTTTCCAAATGTATCATCCTTCACACATTATGTAAACATCTTTAACATTAACACTTTGGTTGTAAAAGTATTGCACTTTATTCAAACAGGACAAAAACAAAAATGCTGATTCACAATGTACAATAGCAAAGGACTATTTTGAGGGGAGACAGTGTTCATCCACACTATAATTGAATAAGCTAAAAATAAATTATTTCAATCGGTGAAGGCCACCCAAAATGAAAACACACTATCAGTAAATTACTTCCCTTGTGAGTGAGAGGGTCATACCCATAAAAGCCATGTCAGTTTTAGCCCATGTGAGTGTGTGTGGGGAGGGGGGGGCATTTCTTTCTTTATTTGGTGTTTAACGTCGTTTTCAACCATTCAAGGTTATATCGTGACGGGGGAAAGGGGGGAGATGGGATAGAGCCACTTGTTAATTGTTTCTTGTTCACAAAAGCACTAATCAAAAAATTGCTCCAGGGGCTTGCAACGTAGTACAATATATGACCTTACTGGGAGAATGCAAGTTTCCAGTACAAAGGACTCAACATTTCTTACATACTGCTTGACCAAAATCTTTACAAACATTGACTATATTCTATACAAGAAACATTTAACAAGGGTAAAAGGAGAAACAGAACCGTTAGTCGCCTCTTACGACATGCTGGGGGTAGCATCGGGTAAATTCTTTCTCGTCCCAACCAATATGGGACTCCCCCTAACCCGCGGGGGGTGGGGGGGGGGGCAGATGCCATGTGAAAACATTGGCCATAGATATATATGTGAATTACTTCCCTTGGGTATGAACATTTATGAATGATTTAAATGGGTGAAGGAAGGCTAAACAAAATGAAAATCAGTAAATAACTAAATTACTTCCCTTGTGAGTGAGAACAGTCATGAATACCATGTTCCAACTTTTTGCTAAAAATTCGCCCACAATGTGACCTTCAAAGTTGAAAAGGGGTAACTGAACTTCATGTTTGGATGTCATTGAGTCCAACATGTCAGTAAACTAAAGTTTGAAAGCCCTAGATTCATAAACATCTGAAAACTGCTGAACGTCTTTGCATCACGGCACATTAATAAAAGTAAGAGTTGGTAAGACTAACCTAACTGCTATGGTGAGGCAGTAATCACTCGTTGATGAAGAATTATTTGAATTCTGAATTTTGAACAAACAAAATACAGTGGGCCCCCCTCCAAACCCCCTTTTCAGGCCTCCAAGAATAAAAAAAAAGGTCTTAAAAAGGAGGAAATCTGCTTAATATGTAGGTAAATGTACAACGGGTTGTGAACAGAAAATCCAAAAACGTAAGGTCTTAAAAGCGGGGAAGTCTGAAAAGGGGGTGGGGGGGGGGGACCTAAAACGTGGCGATCATAACAACCATAATTTATCTAACAAAGTTCATTCTGAAATTTTCTTTAGCGTTTGATTATGGAGAGACTAAATCCTCAGTTCAGATGTGGTCTTATCTCCTTGTCTCCCAGGTACGGATATATCCGTACCCACTCATTTGGCTCTATCTGACCAGGTATGGATATATACAGGGTGGGCCATAAAAAGTGTCCACATTTAATTTGTTAATATTTTTCCTGTAAAGTGAAGAGTAGTTAATACTAATAGTAGTACAAACCCAAGTTTATGTGCGTGTTCGTATGTGTGGGCGGGGTGTCGGGGGGACGGTTACTGATGGTTCACCCACAAAAATGTACACTCACTAAGTAACACTTAAAGGCACAGTGCAGCTCACAGCCTTCGTTTTGCGTTTTTGTTGCAGCTGAGTGCATTTACAGTTCAAAAATCCTCCTATGGTAGTAAAACAAACCCAAAACTACCCAACGACGACATCTGTGAAGCTCAACAGTTTCTTGTTCACGCGAGTGCATAAATTAACCTTGTTATTACATGGTGTTTGGTCGGAGTTCGATTCAACTGAGTGACTCCGGCCTCCATTTTGTTTTACACAAACTCATGATGATGTCTGACATAGTTTGCTTAGTGACGTGTCTTTTTGTGCATGATGTGGTGATCTAACCTGATCTAAATTTAGATCCAAAAATAGGTCAAGACCAGCCGGGTCCGAGTACGAAATTAATTCGTAAAAAAATCGCAGTTCTTGACTCTTTGGGTGCAAGTCAATGAAACTTGGTAGTTCTTCTAACGGATAGCTGCCTGAGGTATGACCAAAAGCCCCAGGGGCTCCGTGCACCTGGATTTGACAAGTTCAGTACCTTTAAAGTAACTATTTTCAAAGCTTCTTGCTTACCTTGGAATAGTGTCAAGCAGCTTATATTATATGTTGTGTCTAGATCAGCCATCAGATCTTCACACTCAGTCTGCACATGCTGCAAACTGGACATGCCTGCAATTACATCTCAACCAGGTCCTTCTTCTTCTTCTTCCATTTAACGCCCAGGGTCAACGTTCTGACTATTAGTGGCGCGTTGGTCCAACTGAAATAAAAGCATATTGTTAGCTGATAAATGATTTGGTCAAGCAAAACCATGCGGTATTTTTTTAATAAAATATTTAAATCTATACATGTATACCTCGCTGATGCAAACATAATGTACTTATTTACTATTAGAATTTAGCTGGTCATTCAAACCATAGCTTGTTTAAAGCTAGTAGTAGCAGTAGTAATGATTTGGTAAAATACTACTAGTAGAACTCGAACTCCTATTGCTAGTAAATTACTAATTAGTGCACACAAGAACAACCATGGCAGTTGGCAATGGCACTGGCAGAATACAGATCAAATATTATTATTAATACTATTAGCCTCACCATGGGTTGACGTCCCATCAAAATGAATCACTGAATGAATTACGGACTGAATCAAACTTCAGAGACATCATTACAATTTTTCACAAAGATTTTTCAGCAAACAGCCATGTTTACCTGTACAAATGTATCAGTGCTATCACTATGACTGACTATGAGTATGACACTGACAGTGTGGTAAGCTTGATTCGAGACAGAGACTAACTTTGAAACTTAATTCGAGAAGCCAAACTGACGAATACTTACGTATTTTGAGCAAAACCCACACACGTCGACCACAAGTTGATGTCTGCTGGAGTACGTAGTCATAAAAAACGTCCATAAAGCTTGGTTTTGAAACGTTTCTTAGCACAAGCTTCCGAGACCGAGTTAGATTTCGTCGCCATTTTCGATAAAAACATTCTACTGCACATGCGCAACTTTACCAAACTATCGCCGGTGTAACACGAGAAAATTACTCCCACGAGATTTTTACTCCGGAGTAAACATTTCGTACGAAAAAGTTACTCCCTTTACGAAAAAAAGCACTCCCCCATTGCACGAGAAAATTACTCCCCAAGACATGTGAGTTCCGAGTAAACATTTCGTACACAAATGTTACTCCCCTCACGAATAAATAACGAATAAATTACTTCACCCCAACACGAGCAACTTAACCTCCCATGCCAGGTGTACAAAATTTGTACTCCCTTGTCCCCTGTTAGTCTTGGTGGTGGAAGGGGTGGAAGGAGGGTAGCGCGACATTCGTGAGCGCGAGATCACTTGTTGGCATTATCCCTTCGCCCGCATCCCATTTTTGCGTACGATATTTTTACTGGAAGTAAAATAAAATGGGGAGTAAAAATTTCGTGGAGGGAATCATTTTTTCGTGCCTTGGGGAGTTCTTTTCTCGTACGAAAAGTGTACTCGGAGTAAGAATTTCGTACGAAATATTTACTCCAGAGTAAATTTTTCGTGGAGTAAAAATGTCGTGTTACACCGGCACAGGCCACTGATCTAAAAAATGGAGACGGACAATTACCCGACAGGCACAACTTGACTATGCTGTTGTTGTTGTTGTTGTGTTTTGTAGTTGTTTCAAGTTCAGATGATGAGGCCGTGTGCCAAAAGCAACTAATAGTCTTTCGGATGAGACGAAAAACCGAGGTCCCTTCGTGTACACTACATTGGGGTGTGCACGTTAAAGATCCCACGATTGACAAAAGGGTCTTTCCTGGCAAAATTGTATAGGCATAGATAAAAATCTCCACCAAATACCCGTTTGACTTGGAATAATAGGCCGTGAAAGGTGAATGTTCGCCTAATAGGCTTGAAGTTTGCTGGTCGATGTGAATGCGTTATATATTGTGTGTAAAAAATGTCTGTGTGTCTGTCTGTCTGTAAAAAATTCCATTTCAAACGGCAGAAATTAATATGTAAAGTGCGGAGAGCACAGTTGTGGTTCGCGCTATATAAGCTCCCCATAATAATAATAATAATAATAATTAAAAGTGTGTGTGTGTAAAGCCGAGCGGTGGTAGCTTCACGTAGATATGGGGGAAGGGCTCCTAATATGGACCGGCTCCTAATAATTATGGACCACCTCCTGTTCTGAAAAACTAACGGTGCTAGAGCGCTCAAAAAAGTTTTGTTCGCTGTATTCACCCTCTCTGGATAACTTGCACATGTCAAAACAGTTGCAGAAACACAAATCTTAAAACCGTTAGGCTTTTTGAGTCACTTGAGAAAATGTGACTCTATGTAATCGGTCAGTGTTAGTCTGTCCGGCCTAAAACGGACTCGTTTCTGTCCACAGCCAAAGCTTTTATCACACAAAAATTACCATATATGACAGCTAAGACCGCATTTGTTACATTTTAGCAGTGTTGACCCCGAGTTTCTACTGCAAACAAAAAATAATGGCAAAATCTCAAAGTATGTGTGAGTCCCCTAATATGGACCACCTTCAACAAATCGAAGAAAACCAAGTCGCGTAAGGCGAAAATACAATATTTAGTCAAGTAGCTGCCATTTTTCAGCAAGACCGTATACTCGTAGCATCGTCAGTCCACCGCTCATGGCAAAGGCAGTGAAATTGACAAGAAGAGCGGGGTAGTAGTTGCGCTAAGAAGGATAGCACGCTTTTCTTTACCTCTCTTTGTTTTAACTTTCTGAGCGTTTTTTTTTCAATCCAAACATATCATATCTATATGTTTTTGGAATCAGGAACCGACAAGGAATAAGATGAAAGTGTTTTTAAATTGATTTGGACAATTTAATTTTGATAATAATTTTTATATATTTAATTTTCAGAGCTTGTTTTTAATCCGAATATAACATATTTATATGTTTTTGGAATCAGCAAATGATGGAGAATAAGATAAACGTAAATTTGGATCGTTTTATAAATTTTAATTTTTTTTTACAATTTTCCGATTTTTAATGACCAAAGTCATTAATTAATTTTTAAGCCACCAAGCTGAAATGCAATACCGAACCCCGGGCTTCGTCGAAGATTACTTGACCAAAATTTCAACCAATTTGGTTGAAAAATGAGGGCGTGACAGTGCCGCCTCAACTTTCACGAAAAGCCGGATATGACGTCATCAAAGACATTTATCAAAAAAATGAAAAAAACGTTCGGGGATTTCATACCCAGGAACTCTCATGTCAAATTTCATAAAGATCGGTCCAGTAGTTTAGTCTGAATCGCTCTACACACACACACACACACACACACACGCACGCACACACACACGCACGCACATACACCACGACCCTCGTTTCGATTCCCCCTCGATGTTAAAATATTTAGTCAAAACTTGACTAAATATAAAAAGCTAAAAGCTATTTTCATTAATTCATTAAGAAGCTTGCTGGAAATAACCTATAACTAGTCTTCGAGATTTAAAAAAAAAAAAGTCTTCTTTTCGTGGAAGTTGATAATTTCACTTATTTTTACTCTGTTTTTGATAAGCTTCTTTAGTTTCCTGGTGTTCTTCAAATAATGCTCTCATCAACCCGAAACAGATCAATCTAAAGCATTTTAAAATTAGTCTGACTTGTACACTGAGCTGTATCATGTTATTTTGAAGTATAGGGGGCTTTTTACAGTGATTTGTGAAGGCCGCTTCACTGGTCCAAATTAGGCGCCCAGGCTCCTATTATGGACCATTTGTGATTTTGACTGTATTTAATTTTTGCTGAATGTCTATCAAAGCTATTTCACTCTAATTAGGCCTAACGGTTAACCTAAGAGAGATAGGCCGTGATCGTGAAAAGTAGGATGTGCGCCGAAATGGCTGCGATCTGCTGGCCGATGTGAATGCGTGATGTATTGTGTAAAAAAAATTCCATCTCACACGGCATAAATAAATCCATGCGCCTTGAATATGTGCGCGATATAAATTGCATAATTATTATTTTTTTTTAAATCCCTGCGCTTAGAACTGTACCCACGGAATACGCGCGATATAAGCCTCATATTGATTGAGAGAAGGACTACCAAACACAAAATAAAACTCTTCGCAAGAAAACAAGCTAGTTATCAGCATGAAACAAAAAGTGGTCCATATTAGGAGCCCTTCCTAATTAACTGTCTGTGTCTGCGTCGAAGATGTTACTGTGAATGTGTTTTTAAAAGACATTTATCAGGACAGCATTCAAACCACACGCACCAGACCGACTAAATGTAACAAACAAGTCGCGTAAGGCGAAAATACAACATTTAGTCAAGCTGTCGAACTCACAGAATGAAACTGAACGCAATGCAATTTTTCAACAAGACCGTATACTCGTAGCATCGTCAGTCCACCGCTCATGGCAAAGGCAGTGAAATTGACAAGAAGAGCGGGGTAGTAGTTGCGCTGAGAAGGATAGCACGCTTTTCTGTACCTCTCTTCGTTTTAACTTTCTGAGCGTGTTTTTAATCCAAACATGTCATATCTATATGTTTTTGGAATCAGGAACCGACAAGGAATGAGATGAAAGTGTTTTTAAATTGATTTCGAAAATTTAACTTTGATCATAATTTTTATATTTTTAATTTTCAGAGCTTGTTTTTAATCCAAATATAACATATTTATATTTTTTTGGAATCAGAAAATGATGAAGAATAAGATGAACGTAAATTTGGATCATTTTATAAAAAAAATGTTTTTTTTACAATTTTTAGATTTTTAATGACCAAAGTCATTAATTAATTTTTAAGCCACCAAGCTGAAATGCAATACCAAAGTCCGGCCTTTGTCGAAGATTGCTTGGCCAAAATTTCAATCAATTTGATTGAAAAATGAGAGTGTGACAGTGCCGCCTCAACTTTTACAAAAAGCCGGATATGACGTCATCAAAGACATTTATCGAAAAAAAGAAAAAAAGTCTAGGGACTCTCATGTCAAATTTCATAAAGATCGGTCCAGTAGTTTACTCTGAATCGCTCTACACACACACACACACCACGACCCTCGTCTCGATTCCCCCTCTATGTTAAAACATTTAGTCAAAACTTGACTAAATGTAACAAGTCGCGTAAGGCGAACATACAACATTTAGTCAAGCTGTCGAACTCACAGAATGAAACTGAACGCAATGCAATTTTTAAAGGCATACTAACGCACTCCCGTGTTTACAAAGTGTAGTTTGCCCACAATCGATGTCAAACGCACCATAAGACCATATAATGACGATACGTCACCATGCGCGGACCATAATACATGCATTACAGCTTGTTCTAGCCTCTGAAAAAGTGAGGATGTCAACAAAGCCGCGGTGTTCTCTCCCTTGCATCAACGTTACATGTGTTGCCAAATCTATAAATAGGACGATCCAGATCAAAATGAAAATTCAAATATGTGACCCTCCACCACGAAATGAGTCGCATGTCACCTCGCGCGGTTCTGCGCTAGGCTTGATATAAGTCCGGAGAGTGTATGGTAACAGTGTGAGGGTCACCTTAGTCACAGGCGTATAACTCAAACAGTTTCCGCTCTTTTCTAAAACGGTTTTCACCACTGGATAGAGCATAACAAACTCTTTAGGAAAATGTAAAAATATGAAAATCATGCAAAGGTGACATGCGACTCATTCCGTGGTGGAGGGTCACATATCTCAACATTATTTTAAGGGGTCCTAGACCACAATATTTTGCAGGGAACTTAATTTAGTCTGTCTCAATCAATCAATTAATCAATGAAGCTTATATCGCGCATATTCCGTGGGTACAGTTCTAGGCGCTCTGCAGTGATGCCGTGTGAGATGAAATTTTATACGGCCAGTAGATTGCAGCCATGTCGGCGCATATTTACCTTTCACGGCCTTATTCCAAGTCACACGGGTATGGTAGACAATTATTAACTGTGCCTAAGCAATTTTGCCAGGAAA
The DNA here is from genome assembly GCF_037325665.1 of Littorina saxatilis. NCBI lineage: Eukaryota > Metazoa > Mollusca > Gastropoda > Littorinimorpha > Littorinidae > Littorina > Littorina saxatilis. Next base: position 47,360,384 of record NC_090252.1, read on the forward strand.
GACCCTTTTGTCAATCGTGGGATCTTTAACGTGCACACCCAATGTAGTATACACGGGGGGTGGTTCGGACACCGAAGAGAGTCTGCACACAAAGTTGACTCTGTGAAATAAATTTCCGCCGAACCTGGGATCGAACTCGCGCTGACAGCGGCCAACTGAATACAAATCCAGCGCGCTACCAACTGAGCTATATCCCCGCCCCAGCTGTTGGTAAAGCAATTAGCGTGTATAGTCATCGAGTACATATGGCTTTAAGCAAGACCGTATACTCGTAGCATCGTCAGTCCACCGCTCATGGCAAAGGCAGTGAAATTGACAAGAAGAGCGGGGTAGTAGTTGCGCTGAGACGGATAACACGCTTTTCTGTACCTCTCTTCGTTTTAACTTTCTGAGCGTGTTTTTAATCCAAACATGTCATATCTATATGTTTTTGGAATCAGGAACCGACAAGGAATGAGATGAAAGTGTTTTTAAATTGATTTCGAAAATTTAACTTTGATCATAATTTTTATATTTTTAATTTTCAGAGCTTGTTTTTAATCCAAATATAACATATTTATATGTTTTCGGAATCAGAAAATGATGAAGAATAAGATGAACGTAAATTTGGATCATTTTATAAAAAAAATTGTTTTTTTACAATTTTTAGATTTTTAATGACCAAAGTCATTAATTAATTTTTAAGCCACCAAGCTGAAATGCAATACCAAAGTCCGGCCTTCGTCGAAGATTGCTTGGCCAAAATTTCAATCAATTTGATTAAAAAATGAGGGTGTGACAGTGCCGCCTCAACTTTTACAAAAAGCCGGATATGACGTCATCAAAGACATTTATCGAAAAAAAGAAAAAAAGTCCAGGGACTCTCATGTCAAATTTCATAAAGATCGGTCCAGTAGTTTACTCTGAATCGCTCTACACACACACACGCACACACACACCACGACCCTCGTCTCGATTCCCCCTCCATGTTAAAACATTTAGTCAAAACTTGACTAAATGTAACAAGTCGCGTAAGGCGAACATACAACATTTAGTCAAGCTGTCGAACTCACAGAATGAAACTGAACGCAATGCAATTTTTAAGCAAGACGCAGTGAAATTGACAAGAAGAGCGGGGTAGATAGTTGCGCTGAGAAGGATAGAACGCTTTTCTGTTCCTCTCTTCGTTTTAACTTTCTGAGCGTGTTTTTAATCCAAACATATCATATCTATATGTTTTTGGAATCAGGAACCGACAAGGAATAAGATGAAAGTGTTTTTAAATTGATTTCGAAAATTTAATTGTGATCATAATGTTTATATTTTTAATTTTTAGAGCTTGTTTTTAATCCAAATATAACATATTTATATGTTTTTAGAATCAGAAAAGGATGAAAAATAAGATGAACGTAAATTTGGATCGTTTTATATTTTTTTTTATTTTTTTTACAATTTTCAGATTTTTAATGACCAAAGTCATTAACTAATTTTTAAGCCACCAAGCTGAAACGCAATGCCGAAGTCCGGCCTTCGTCGAAGATTGCTTGGCCAAAATTTCAATCAATTTGATTGAAAAATGAGGGTGTGACAGTGCCACCTCATCTTTTACAAAAAGCCGGATATGACGTCATCAAAGGTATTTATCGAAAAAAATCAAAACAAATCCGGGGATATCATTCACAGGAACTCTCATGTCAAATTTCATAAAGATCGGTCCAGTAGTTTACTCTGAATCGCTCTACACACACACACGCACACAGACACACCTCAAACATTTAGTCAAAACTTGACTAAATGTAACAAGTCGCGTAAGGCGAAATTACTACATTTAGTCAAGCTGTGGAACTCACAGAATGAAACTGAACGCACTGCATTTTTTCACAATGACCGTAGTCCGCCGCTTGTGCAAAACGGAGTGAAACTGACGAGCCTGTTCAGCGCGGTAGTGGTTTCGCTGTGCTGCATAGCACGCTTTTCTGTACCTCTCTTCGTTTGAACTTTCTGAGCGTGTTTTTAATCCAAACATATTATATCTATGTGTTTTTGGAATCAGGAACCGACAAAGAATAAGATGAAGCTGTTTTTAAATCGATTTCAAAAATTTGATTTTGATAATCATTTTTATATTTTTAATTTTCAGACCTTGTTTTTAATCCGAATATAACATATTTATATGTTTTTGGAATCAGAAAATGATGAAGAATAAGATGAACGTAAATTTGGATGGTTTTATATAAAAGAATAATTTTAATTACAATTTTCAGATTTTTAATGACCAAAGTCATTAATTAATGTTTAAGCCACCAAGCTGAAATGCAATACCAAAGTCCGGCCTTCGTCGAAGATTGCTTGGCCAAAATTTCACACACACACAGACAGACAGACACACACACACACACACACACACACACACACACACTCACACACGCACGCACATACACCACGACCCTCGTCTCGATTCCCCCCTCTACGTTAAAACATTTAGTCAAAACTTGAATAAATGTAAAAAGGACATTATGTGTTGCATCCAAAAACTATGTGATTAAAACATTATCAGAAAAGGAAGGGCAATGAAAATCCTAAAATCTCCAACTCGAGTCACTTCCTACAGATACATGGAGTCCAGTCAATCAGCCACCCTCTCGGCCGGATGTTTTGGGGAGGGGGGGAACTAGAACAAAGACCTCTTTGTGGTCAGTCGGCTTTCTCAGGGCCAGCAAAGCTCGCCTCAGCAACACATGTGAAAATGATTAACTCGCTCGGTACCGGAGGTTTGCTAAGGAATAGAGACGAACTCTTATCTGGCTGGCCAAAAATTGTCAGTTTAAAATGACCTACTTTCTCTGCTCAACGCACGGGCTATTCGTACTGTATCTCCTCTTGTGCACTTACAAGGCTCTTATGGAGAAAATAAGAGATACCAAAAAAGGTGTGTGTGTGTGTGTGCGAGTGTGTGTGCCCATAGTGAGCCGCGCGCGCGCGCGTGCATGTGTGTGTGTGTGTGTGTGTGTATGTTTGTGTGTCCCAGTGTGTGCGTGTGTGTGCACAGTGTGTGCCTGTGCGTACCGTTTGTGTGTCATTATATGTCAGTTATAATGTGTGTGTGCAGTGACGGTGTGAATGTGTGTGTGACGGTGTGTGTGTGTGTGTATGGTGTATGCCGGTGCAATGTGTGTGTGCGTATGTTTATAATTATATATATATATATATATATATATATATATATATATCTATATATATATATATATATATATATATATGTGTGTGTGTATGTGTGTGTATGTGTGTGTGTGTGTGTGTGTGTGTGTGTGTGTGTGTGTGTGTGTGTGTGTGTGTGTGTGTGTGTGTGTGTGACCGTGCTGAGAGAGAGAGAGAGAGAGAGGAAGCCGATAATCGTCTGATTCTGCAGACTCGCCGAGAGGCGGCCGGGGTTCGGCACCAGGCTGATGAAAACGCAGAATAATCCATCAAAACAACACTCTAACATCAAGTTTTAGAAACCAGAAAAACGTATCGTAACTCCATAGGTTTTGTGGTGACAACTCCTGTAGAGAAGACGTTGTAATATACTGTAGTTATAGGATTGGGAGGGGGGGGGGTTCTTTTGTTACTTAGTCCTTTCACTGCATTCCATTACTGTTCTCATAACTTGTGATAGTGGAAGTATGTGCAATGTGGAATGGTCCTTATTTTTTAGGTGCTTGAGTAGTTCTGTGATGGTAGTAGTTTTGTGCAATGTTACTCTAGGTTCAGGTGCTTGAGTAGATCTGTGATAGTCTGTTAATACTGTTGTTTTAAACTGTCTAACTGGCTAGATTACGATTCTATAATTTTATGTGATGATCTGACTAAATGATAATAATTACGTGTACTACTTACTTTTAAATGGATTATAATTTTTAGGTATTGTTCTAGTATTCACTAATGTTGCATTGATATTACTGGCACCCCTTTTAAACTGATATGGTTTTTGAGTCACTTGAGAAAATGTGACTCTATGTAATCGGTCAGTGTTAGTCTGTCCGGCCGGCCGTCCGTCCGGCCGGCCGTCCGGCCGGCCGTCCGTAGACACCACCTTAACGTTGGACTTTTCTCGGAAACTATCAAAGCGATCGGGCTCATATTTTGTTTAGTGAGCGGGGGATATAGCTCAGTTGGTAGCGCGCTGGATTTGTATTCAGTTGGCCGCTGTCAGCGTGAGTTCGATCCCAGGTTCGGCGGAAATTTATTTCAGAGTCAACTTTGTGTGCAGACTCTCTTCGGTGTCCGAACTCCCCCCCGTGTACACTACATTGGGTGTGCACGTTAAAGATCCCACGATTGACAAAAGGGTCTCTCCTGGCAAAATTGCTTAGGCACAGTTAATAATTGTCTACCTATACCCGTGTGACTTGGAATAATAGGCCGTGAAAGGTAAATATGCGCCGAAATGGCTGCAATTACTGGCCGTATAAAATTTCATCTCACACGGCATCACTGCAGAGCGCCTAGAACTGTACCCACGGAATATGCGCGATATAAGCCTCATTGATTGATTGATTGATAGTCGTGACCTCCAATGACCTCTACACTTTAACGATGGTTTCGTTGACCTTTGACCTTTTTCAAGGTCACAGGTCAGCGTCAAAGGAAAAATTAGACATTTTATATCTTTGACAAAGTTCATCGGATGTGATTGAAACTTTGTAGGATTATTCTTTACATCAAAGTATTTACATCTGTAGCCTTTTACGAACGTTATCAGAAAAACAAGGGAGATAACTAGCCTTTTCTGTTCGGCAACACACAACTTAACGTTGGGCTTTTCTCGGAAACTATAAAAGTGACCGGGCTCAAATTTTATGTGAACGTGACTCATTGTGTTGTGAATAGCAATTTCTTCCTGTCCATCTGATGCCTCATATAATATTCAGAACTGCGAAAGTGACTCGATCGAGCGTTTGCTCTTCTTGTTACCTTTACAAGGCGACGATGTGAATTTGTGATGTAGATATGTGGCTGGTTATGTGTGAGTATGTAAATAATTGTGTGTGTGAGTTGTGTCTGTGTGTGCATGACAGTGTAATGTACGTATGTACGCATGCATGGTGATGTGTGTCTGCATATGTGTCTGGTTGGTTTTTATTTTATTTTTACCGTGCGGTGCCAAGATGAAATCCTTTTGCAAAATTGGTGAATAAATATCTTGTATCTTGTATCTTGTATCTTGTGTTTTGCGCACTGCTGAAACGCGTTTAACACGACGTGAATCGCCGTGCGTTAACGTAGCGAAAACGTCCAAAACACAGACACCAAAACTCGATGTTTTACCGTGTTTTGCACCCCGCTATAATCCCAGGGATTTTATTGCGTTACGGCAGTTTTTCTAACTTGATGTGAATCGCACAGGTATAATGCCACAAAATTCAGTTGATTAACTTCATGTTTCATGTTATATGCCACGTTATCGTGCCAAAACGTGACTTTTCGCCCAGTGATTATCATCTCTCTTCCTCTATCTACCCCTCTCTCTCTCTCTCTCTCTCTCTCTCTCTCTCTCTCTCTCTCTCTCTCTCTCTCTCTCTCTCTCTCTCTCTCTCTCTCTCTCTCTCTCTCTCTCTCTCTCTCTCTATCTCTCTCTCTCTCTATCTCTCTCTCTCTCTCTCACACACACACACGCTCACACACACACACACACACGCTCACACACACACACACATACAGAAACCCTCACACACACACACACACACACACACACACACACACAAGCTGCGCGCGCGCACACACACACACACACAAAACACACACTGCAGTCTATAAATATATATGGTAACTTACCTGAAATTGTAGCCTGTCATAGATCTAAGTGGAGACAGCAAACGGTAAGAGCAACAGGTTCTCATTTACGATGTCCGGGCATTCAAACGATCAGGAAGAGGAAGACCTTGCTTCGCAATAGGCCTATGCTCTTGGAGAACTCTTTAACCGATTAGTAGTGTGCGTTGTCATCATGAACGTTTACAACACCATCGTGATCAAAGTATCTGCTTCGACTTCGGAGTCACAAATGTCCGGGCGAAGTGCAACAAAATTATTCTGAATTAACAGCATTGACCTCGTCAACAAAATCGTTGTCTTATCCCAAAGTGACTTCTGTCAGCAGAACATTCCGTGTTCAACTGAGAAGACTGACTTGCCCTTCCACTATCAGAATTCACAGCTGCAAAGAACAGAATGCCCCAGTCAGCAACCACTGATCTAAATATCAGTAACTTTAGCAAGGGAAGCAACTAAAGATGTAAACGGGGAGTACTGTTCTTCATCGGGCAACTGCGTTTGTCGTCTGCTTTTTCGTACAGTCGCATGAAAGTCAGATCTACCTGAACTATGCGTATAGATCCGTCTAGTGAAATGTAGCTGTGTGATGATTTGGCTACATCACTTTGCTGAATGTGCTTCCAGATGAAAGTTTATATTGAGCTTACTGTCAAACATTAAAAAAAAAATAGGTAAGTTGTTTTAACTTGACCAAAACTAGCGACGAAAAAATGTTTCTCGAAGCACAACAAAACACTCTGTCGGCATTTTCGGCATCATCGCAGTCAACTTGTCATCGGTTCGATGTGTTTTTCCTGAGGAGGAATGAACATAAACATTTGTAGAAGTTTGTAATGTTGATCCCAAGACTATTTTCCATTACTTTAAATTGCTGTTCATTGTACTATCGCTGATAATTCATTGAACATTTTAGAAATTCAACTTGAAGTGGACATCAGTCAGCACAGCAAAGTTTGTTTACATTTTGGTCTAACTTTGACCCCGCGTTTCTCCAATCAGAGGCTTAGATCAACAGTGTCCCTTTTCGCAGAAATGGCCACATATGACCACAAGCGCCTTTAAGTTGACCCTATGTATGTGGGTGTGTTAACCTTCACCGGATCACGCACTAGACTACACAGTCTGGATGATGTGGGTCGTGTACGACCCATACTTTAAAAAGAAGGATTCAACGTAAACAGTATGTGTCGTACACGACCCACGCCATTCGAATACGGGCAAAAACACCATATGTACTGCCTCGTTGCAGAGTATGAGTCGTACACGACCAAGTAGGAATGCACATCGTACACTTCTTCTTTAATTCAATATGGGTCGCCCACAACCCACATCATCCGGACTGGCCAGTTCAAATTATGTTATTATTCATTTCTTTGTTTACAAAAACAATCCTTTAGAAAGTAGTCGATTGGAGAGTCCTAATATAAAGTGTTTGAGGATTACATGAAGTTTAAATCAAAACCTCCCAATATTTTCAGAAATAGAGACACTTTTTTGAGGCTCTGGGTAGCCCACGACCCAGGAAGAACGGTGAAGGTTAAGCTACAATAAACTGATCATTAGAGATAGCTTTCTACGCGTGAGAAAAGATACGAGTGAATAACTGTCAGTATACTCATGTGAAATAACCCAATTTGTGAAAAGCTTGCTGTGCGTGATGTCTCTTAGATGGAACGGGCGCTGTGGCGGGGTGGTAAGACGTCGGTCTCTTAATCGGAAGGTCGAGGGTTCGAATCCCGGCCGCGGCCGCCTGGTGGGTTAAGTGTGGAGATTTTTCCGATCTCACAGGTAAACTTATGTGCAGACCTGCTAGTAGCTTATCCCCCTTCGTGTGTACACGCAAGCACAAGACCAAGTGCGCACGGAAAAAATCCTGTAATCCATGTCAGAGTTCGGTGGGTTATAGAAACACGAAAATACCCAGCATGCTTCCTCCGAAAGCGGCGTATGGCTGCCTTAATGGCGGGGTAAAAACGGTCATACACGTAAAATTCCACTCGTGCAAAAACACGAGTGTACGTGGGAGTTTCAGCCCACGAACGCAGAAGAAGAAGAAGAAGATGGAAACCAGTTCGATCTGGAATAGACTCCCAGCTGAATCATGGCTTTTGAGTTGTTTCAGTTGGATGAACGACTAGGCTGAGTATTCGCTACATGCAGACCCACGCAACATCTGACTGCACTGACAAACATTGAACAACTATAACCACCGAGCTTCACAGACTTTGATTTGTTCACACACACACACACACACACACACACACACACACACAAACACACACTCACACACACACACAAACACATACACACACATACACACACACATACACACACACACACACACACACACTAACCACTAAAATCAAGGTTCTAATTTAAAACAGTTATGGGAAAGTGCTTTACCGATACACTGACGATTGTGGTTTCTTGCTCCATCCAATCTGTTGCACGGGAAGCGGCATCGTCTCCATCAATCGACCTGTTTGGCATCGGACCAGTTCTCGAGAGATATTCGCGAGACGTGCTCTTTGTTGTGCTTCGAATGTCGCGAGAACTACGTTCTTCAGCCTTCGCAGCTCTCGCAAGAATGCCGTACAGCATGCTTCACAATGCTTGGAATACCGATAAAGACTATTTTCCTTCTGGGCGGTACAATTTGCAAATAAAACTTAATCTTCCTTGTAATCGTACTATTCGTAGCAGACAACACAATCTACGCAGTCGATTCGTACTTGTTTTCAACCTTCTTTAACCCAAGCTTCGACATCTGATCAGAATGTACTCGTAAGTCGTCTCCTTGACACGTCTCGCGTTGAAATCGGGATAAAACTGATGACAAACAGAAAGGTCTATAAATATATCAAAGGGAGATCTCAGTCGTAGATCGTTCGTGTCGTGTTGGTATCTTATGTATCAGAAAGACATCAATTGCATTCTGGGACGGCCGAGTTTGATATTCGCTATATGATTGGTCAACACTTCTGCCAGGCCGCGACCATGCCGGACAGCGTCCGACCTATGTCCGACTCGAACAATAACAGCCCACTGTAGACCTTTCATTTGTTTTTACGTGTAGATGTGTTAGAGCAAGTAGGTCTCATGCATCACTTAACATGATCTGCCGAAAATCCACAATAGGATCACATTTCATTCACATTTGGTAAAACCGCCATCACTACACCAATATCACCTTCGCGAAAGATCCAACTAAAGATTTCCATCCGGCTTGACGGATGTCGGAATCCACCAAGTGTTAAAGTTTCGACCACTCCGTCCGTACAGAGAACGCACGCACGAACGAACGAACGAACGAACGAACGAACGCACAGACATACAACTTTTACGAACACCTAGGCATCATATACGTGAGCCGAAATGCCGCCAAATGCAAATTACTCAAGAAAAACTGTACAAACACAGACAAATGTTAATGGGTAATATGAATTTGTTCAAGCATCTTAAAGGACATACCAAAAATAAAACAAGACTGTTTACGCTTTGAAAACATATGTATCATACATACATTATTCCAACTCTGGGGGTTGCGGTGATGGCTGTGGTGATGTGTGTCTGTGTGTGTGCGTGTGTGTAAAACAACAATATTCAATTCAGTCGACCGGTTGATACGCACACACTACCAATACTAAACAATAATGTATTGATCTTTCGTGTTGACTTTGCTAAATCGTCTAATCCAACTAACCATAAACCACACATCCTAACGCTCGAAATATATGCACCGGACAAAAATGATGTTCTCTTTTTAAAGTCGCTTCTTACAGTCAGACAGCAACCTGCTTATTCAAATGTACCGCACTCTTACACACATTAGGGCTTGGAGTAGCTCAGTATGTATATCCTATTCCTGATATTTTCGGCATTTAGTCAAAACATGCATTGACTTTATGTATTATCATAGACTGGAAGTGAGGGTGTGTGCGTGTGTGAAATGTGTAGGTGTCCCATTGTAATTAAAATGAGCTTATACATGGAATGGGAGCGTGCACAAACGCTTGTCTATGCATGTGTGTGTGTGTGTTTGTGTGTATGTGTGTATATGTGTTCGTGTGTTCGTGTGTGCGTGTGTATGTGTGTGCGTGTCTGGGAGGGTGTGTCGGTTTGTCTGTATGCGTGCGTATGCTATTGTGTGTGTGTGTGTGTGCAAAAACACACACACGCACCGCCCCTGTACGTGTGGCCTTTCACCCACACTGACACAGTTGTCAAAATATCGCTATCCGGCTTTTCTTTTCGGGTTGACTCACTCTCTCTCCACCCCCCTCCATCTCCCTCTCTCTCTCTCTCTCTCTCTCTCTCTCTCTCTCTCTCTCTCTCTCTCTCTCTCTCTCTCTCTCTCTCTCTCTCTCTCTCTCTCTCTTTATATATCTCTCTCTCTTTATCTCCCTCTCTCTCTCTTTATATATCTCTCTCTCTCTTCCTTCCTCTTTCTCTTTGTATAACTGTGTTTTAATTTTAAATGTGTCAAGCGCAAAGAGCATAATTGTAAAGTTATGATGTTGCGCTATATAAATGCTCATTTATTATCATTATTATTTATTATTATTATTTCTCCGTCTCTCGCTCGCTCTGTCTCTCGCTCGCTCTGTCTCTCGCTCTCTCTCTCTCTCTGTCTCTCGCTCTCTCTCTCTCTCTCTCTCTCTCTCTCTCTCTCTCTCTCTTTCTCTCCCTCTCTCTCTCTTATGTGAGCGCGCGTGTCAACTGCAGCCATCATGTTTATTTGAAGAAAATGCCGCAATTTCCTGCTGCTTCAAAGCTCAGACACTGAAGACAAAAGCACTAAAAGTCTCTCACTTTTAAAGTGTCTATTGAAAATAAGTTTTTTAACAGAAAATCCACATTGATACAAGAATGGAAAATGGTGAAAAATCTGAGTCAAGCGGATAGGAAACCGGTGATAAATTATGAGAGAGAGAGAGAGA